>NW_011628043.1:604723-658087 GCF_000512975.1 Sesamum indicum
AATATTATAACGAACCCCAATTTAATCCGTTCAAGTTTTATTATATCCCAAATTCAATCTATAATTTTATTTACTAATTACATCTAGATTTCTAATAATTACCAATTAGTCTCCCAATTACATAAAAAATTCTACGGACGTCACAATTCTCCCCTCCTAATAAAAATTTCGTCCCCGAAATTTAAGTAACTTACCCGCTCAATGGAATAAATAGGGGTATTTCTCTTTCATATGCTCCTCAACCTCCCAAGTCGCCTCCCTCGGGGAATGATGACTCCATCTTACCTTTAACATCGGTATATCTTTATTTCTTAATTTCCTTACATTTCTATCCAAAATCTCTGCAGGCTCCTCCACATATGTTAACTCCTCAGAAATCTCTATCTCCGGCTCATGAATAATGTGACTAGGATCAGACCGATATCGTCGCAGTATCGAAACATGAAAAACATCATGTATTTGTGATAACTCCGCCGGTAGTACCACTTTCGTAGTTGGACCAAATGGAAATGCACAAGATGCTCAAAAGTTGAGGTCCAGTGTTCTAGTGGTACTAGTCACCATCTTCAAAACTCCACCGGTAATGCCAGTCGATACGCCAGTGGTCCGATTCTTTCAATAATTTCATTCGGCCCAATGTATCTCGGACTCAGCTTTCCTTGCCTGCCAAACCTCAGAATTCCCCTCCAATGAGATATCTTCAGGAAAACCTTATCACCTACTTTGTACTCCATCTCTCTTCGGTGTTGATCAACATAACTTTTTTGTCGATCTTATGCTGCCTTCAAGTGCTTCTTAACTACTTGTATCTTTTCCACTGTTTCCTGCACCAATTCCGGACCTTCTAGTTGTCTTAATCCTTCTATATCCCAACAAATCGGACTACGACACCTTCTTCCATATAAAGCTTCATATGGAGCCATACTGATACTAGAGTGGAAACTGTTATTATATGCAAACTCCATTAGAGGTAGATGATCATCCCAGTTGCCCTTAAACTCCATTGTACAAGCTCTCATCATATCTTCAAGGGTTTGGATCATTCTTTCTGACTGCCCATCTGTTTGAGGATGAAATGCGGTACTAAAATGTAACTTTGTGCCCAATGCCCTTTGTAAACTTTCCCAAAAGCGTGACGTAAATCGGGGATCTCTCTCTGACACAATTGATATAGGGACTCCATGTAATCTCACTATCTCAGAAATATATAATCCAGCTAACTTATCCAGAGAATCAGTTACTCGTACCGGCAAGAAATGAGCAGATTTTGTCAAACTATCCACAATTACCCAAATAGCGTCGTGCTTTTTGAATGTTCGTGGCAACCCCACGACAAAATCCATAGTGATCTTCTCCCACTTCCATTCTGGTATTGATAGAGGTCGAAGTTTACCTGCTGGTGCCTGATGTTCTGCCTTTACTTGCTGACATGTCATAAGAAGCTTCGAACTTCAGTGGCATTCTTTGGCACTCTCCACTCCATAATAGCTTTTACTTTTGAAGGATCAGGCATAACCCCATCACCAGATACTACATGCCCAAGGAAAACCACCTGATTTACCCAAAATTCACATTTGCTTAACTTAGCATATAATTCCTTCTCTTTCAAAATCTGCAATACCATCCTCAGATGTTGTTCATGCTCATCTCTATCCCTCGAGTATACCAAAATATCATCTATAAACACAATAACGAAGTGATCCAGATATTCTTGAAATGTACGGTTCATTAATGCCATGAATGCCGCTGGTGCATTTGTTAACCCAAAAGGCATCACCAGAAACTCAACTCATAATGAACGAGTACGGAAAGCTGTCTTCGGTATGTCATTCTCTGCTATCCTCAACTGCCAATAACCAGATCTCAAATCGATCTTTGAAAATATTGTAGCTCCCTTTAACTGGTCTAGCAGGTCATCAATCCTCGGCAATGGATATTTATTCCTCACTGTTACCCTATTTATTTGACGGTAGTCAACGCATAACCTCATACTCCCATCTTTCTTCTTCACAGACAACACTGGTGCTCCCCATGGTGAAGTACTCGGCCTGATAAACCCTTTTCCCAATAATTCTTCGATTTGCTTTTTGAGCTCTTGTAATTCCACTGGAGCCATTCTGTACGGCGCAATAGAAATTGGGGCAACTCCTGGAAGAGTTTCTATGGCAAAATCCACTTCCCTATGCGGTGGCAATCCTGGTAAGTCATCAGGAAATACTTCAGGGAAGTCTCTCACAACCGGGATTTCCTCCAACGCGGGATTAACCTTTTCGGTATCTACCACATGGGCTAGATATGCTTCACAACCCTCTAACATCAATCGTCTTACCTCCATGGCTGATATTACACAAACTGGTACTACCTGACGATCCCCCACCAATATTACTTTTGATTCGCCAGAACATTCGATCATCACTTCCTTTTTATAGCAGTCAACTATTGCTTTATGTTGCGCTAACCAATCCATCCCCAAAATCATATCAAACTCCTTCAGATCCAGCACTATAAGGTCTACAGGTAAATTTACATCTCCGATTCCCACTAAACTCCCTTTCCTAACACTGTTCACTACTACACCCCCTCCCACGGGCAAATAAACCATCAAATTACATCCCAACGGACTATTCTCTCCCGGTATTTTAGATGCAAATTCGGATGAAATATATGAATGTGTAGAGCCAGGATCAATCAAAACATAAGCCGCAATGTCATATAACAATATCGTACCTGATATCACGTCATTCGATGCTGGGGCTTCCTCTCTAGTAATGTTATATATCCTTGCCTGGGTCTGTCCCTGAGTAACTTGTGCTCCACCCCCCCTCATACCGCTACTAATGGCGTGGCCACTATCTCTGCTACTCGCGCCTCTACCTCTGCCTCTACCTCTCCCAGTTCCCCTGTCACTACTCCCAACACTGCTTTGGCTCTGAGTCCTGCTAGTAACACTTTCAACCCCGCCTATAGTCTGACTGGAACAATTCCTGGCAATGTGTCCTCTACCTCCACAGCGATAACAAATCTTCGGTATATCCTCCCATCGCCAACATGGCCCTTGATGTTGTCTTCCACCGGCAGAACAGCTCGGAGGAAAAATTGGTCCTTGACCATAACTCGGTCCAAATCCCCTTCCTGATCCAGTAGAATGCGTAGCAAATGAGCTGCGTTCGAATGAACCTCTGTTATAGCCCGTGGATCCCCTAAACCTCTGTCCACTACTTCCTCAAAAAATGGGACCACCACGTGTAAAACTCCCACTTCCCGCTGAGAATGAGCGACCGGTTCCCCTCTTGGTCAACCTACTCGATTCCCCTATTGCATATGTTGATTTCCTCTTCTCTTCCCCCTTCTTCTTGTCCTCCATTACTGCTTCTTCCATCCGAACCGCCGATTCAACAAGAGTTTTAAAATTTGTAATTCTGACTGCGAGGCCTCTTCTAATCTCCGGTCGTAGCCCCTGTTCAAAACGGTAACAACGATCCTCCTGCGTCGCTATTGCTTCCGGTGCATACTTGGCTAATGCTGCAAAACGGAGTTCATATTCTGCCACCGTCTGATCATCCCCTTGCAGTAAATTCAGAAACTCCACCCTCTTCTTGTCCCAGTACATCTTGGGTCTGTATTTGTCATCAAACTCTTTTTGAAACTCAGCCCAAGTTATTTCCCTTGGCTCATATCCCCTCTTTACAGACCTCCACCAAATCAAGGCGTTACCCACGAACAAAGAAACAACGTACTTAAGTCGATCCTCTGGAGTGCAATTTATTAAGTTCATCACATCTTCGACTTTTTCCCACCATCTTTCAGCAATCTCTGGGTCTAGGGTAACTTCAAATTCTGTAGCCCCCATCTTCCTAATTCTTTCATAATTACGATCAATTGTAGGGACTATTGGTGCTGGCACTGAAGTGGATGCGTGCGCCTGTGCAAGTAACTGCGCTTGTGCTTGTGCTTGGGCCTGAAAGGCCATTTGAAATATCTGTGCATACTTGGGCCTGAAAGGCCATTTGAAATATCTGTGCATACTCTGGTGGTAATCCAACCACTGGAACACCACCGGAAGGAATAGGAGCATCAACACCTGCACCTCTCGACCTACTTCCACCCCACCTGCACTTGCAGGTGCCACTGAGCCCTCTACGGACTCCGCTGACTCTTCTCTATTAGCTACTGGGTCAGCACGTGTACCTTGAGAAGCCATCCTACATTAAACAATTCAATCATTAAAGACATCTCACAATCATTACCCTAGAAACGTAGACCTGCTCTGATACCACCCAATGTAGCACCCCCTACTCGCTACATCTAATCATTTCTATTTCATCCTTTCTTTAATCAACATTCATTCTATAAGTAATTCTATTTCAATCAGTAAAATAAATTCTAATTTATCAGCAATATATATATATCACAAAAGGTATTAGATATCACCAAAAGTAATATTTACCTTCACTACATGTTCTCGTGTACATAACCTCAAGAAAAATCATACCACAACTTTTAAACACAAATCCCGACAAAAGACCAGAATATTTACAAGCCAAAAATAAAAACTTTGGCTTCAGAAGTCACGGCTGACCCACCTAATAAAGACGACGACACCGCTCAAAGTCAATGTAGCTAGTCAGTGTGACCTATCTCCTGAAAAGTACGTGGCAAGGAATGAGCTGCCTACTCAATAAGTATAGCTGATCAGTTTATATATATACACAGGCAACAATTTCACGTACATGCAGTCACATCAACTAACAGTCATTATCAATAGCAATAACAAATATAAGCAGTAATACCTACTCTCAATTATAAATCAATCTATGACACAATATTCAACATTATCGTTTATTAGTTAAGGGCCCCACTTACTCTAATTGGTATACATCAGTCAATGGTTTCGCCGGCCATCATCATATCATATACAGCACAGGATACCCGTTGTGTGATATCCCCACACTCTTTTACTCCAGCTGTGTAGGCACAGGACATCACAACGAACATGGTACCCCCACACCACCCCAGTGTGTAGCTAACAAGCACAGGATATTCCCTGCTGCCCCGGAATACCCCGGTACCCTACGCGCCATGGTACCTAGCTTAATTCACATATTTTTCATATCTCAATATCAATCATATTTTCATAAACCATTAACTGTGTTTCCAACTAGGTAAGCATCATCTTTTATTTCCATTCACAATCGTCATTCTATTCTTTATAATAATCACTTCCCAATAACAACTCCCAATTAGATTTCATCAACAATCAATTATATGATTATCACATAATCATATCCCGCATATCTCTACATTACCATCACATACCACATAGTAACAATTTCACCAATATTATGATAAACTAGTTATGTAAACAATCAATATACGAAAGCCACGTATATTAATATAAAGCCAAGTCCATGATCGCATCCAAGAAACTAATATATATAATATATACAATACTACACACACACACATATATATATAAATCCAATTAGCTATACTTACCTTATATCCCAAAATGCTTCTATTTTACGAGGGACTGCTCAACCCTATACCTTGTCGTCACGTCCTATAATAAATTATGATACGTATAATCAATATATTTAATTTACCAACCAATTCATAAGAATTCACTTAATCAAACCCCTTATGTATTTATAACTATCATTTTTAATAACATTCGTAAATTATATTACCATTGAAACCTCATTTTCCTCTTTAATAACATAATTTTCCTAAAATATAACATCCGAAGTATTTCTATGAATTTCTTGTCAATTTACCGTTGCTATACAATTTAATTAAGCAATAATACATAGAATTACATATTTAATTAATCATTCTGATGGAATTGTGTAAATTAACTATAAGGATAATTAAATCTAACAAATCAAATAATTTAATTGCTCAACTATATCATTTTTATAGCAATTGTGATATTTAATACGACACTAATTTAAATAGCCAAAATCATAAAATACTCCGATTAAATAGTATACCGCTCAATATAATCAACATTTAATAAATGAACTAATTATAATTATATAAATTATTATAATTTAAAATATAAATTTTTGTACCTGTTCGTTCTCCGCGAGAAATTGCAAATTTCTAACTGTTTGTGTTTTGGAATATGCTGTAATTGTGCATATGTGTGTGAGTAATAAGAAAAGAGGAGAGAGAAATGAGGTGGGCTTGACCGCCACTCTCATCCACTCTCTCTTTTATCTTTTTTTTATATGTATATCTCTATATACATATTATTATATATATGTTTATATATATATTATTATATGTATGTAATATTATTATTATTTTATTTATTTAATTAAACTTTTCTCAAAATACCAATTCGTCCTTTTAGATTTCTTAATTACTATAATTTGCCCCCAAATATTATAACGAACCCCAATTTAATCCGTTCAAGTTTTATTATATCCCAAATTCAATCTATAATTTTATTTACTAATTACATCTAGATTTCTAATAATTACCAATTAGTCTCCCAATTACATAAAAAATTCTACGGACGTCACATATAAGGCCTAGAGAATCCCAAATACAGCAATCTTCCGAGCAGCCTTCTATAAGGCCCTGGATCTGCCAACTTTTCATTTTCAACTGTATGTAATTTTATACCTGTTAGCAGTGGTGTGTTTGTTGGTTTAGCTTGACTCAATCGCATGTCTGATATGACGTGTCTGACATACTTATTTTAGGATATAATGATCCCTGAATCAGACCTGCAGATCTCCAAATCAAGGAAAAATCTAGCCCTTCCCATATCACTAATGGTGAATAGGCTGTGCAAGTGTGCTTTAATTTCAGTTATAGTGATTTGACAAGGTCCTGTGAGCAACACATCATCAACATAAACTAAAAGGCCAAACAAACCTTTATCAGTAATCTTTGTAAACAGTCAGTAATCAATTTTAGATTGAATGAAGCCATACTTCTCTAATTGGGATGTAAGTTCCTGGTTTCATTGTCTGGATGACTGTTTTAGGCCATACAAGGATCTTTTCAATTTGCATACATGGTTCTTAGGGACAGGATAGCCTTTAGGAGGTTCCATATATATTTCTTCATCAAATTAACCATGTAGAAAAGCATTATTGATGTCTAATTGATGCAAGTGCCATTGTTGTTCCCGCAATTGTTAATAACACTCAAATAGTAACAGCCTTGGCAACAAGTGAGAACCTATCCACATAATCTATACCCTCAATCTGATTGTACCCTTTAGCTACAAGTCTAGCCTTATATCTATCTATGGTACCATTTGGTTTTAATTTAAGTTTATATATCCACTTACATCCAATTATTCTTTTGTCCTTTGGAAGTGGAGTAATTTTCCATGTTTTGTTTGTTTCTAGTGCTTTTATCTCATTATTCATAGCCTCTATCCATTCTTTATTCTTGATAGCATCCTCATAATATTTGGGTTCTTGATGATTTTATCCTGCTGCAACCAAACAATTATAAACCTGAGATGAGTATATGATGTTAGGCAAATTAGTACTAAAAGAGCATACATAGTCATCAAGTCTGGCAGGTCAAATAATTTGTCTGTTAGATCTTCTAAGAGCTACAGTTTCACTAGGATCATTGTTATGCGAATCTAGTGTTTCATCTACAGGCTCAGCATTATCAGTCTCATAATAATCTATATCTGCTACAGGTTTAGGTATAGAACATGTCACAGGTGTGTTCTTCAAAAGTAACATCTCTAGATACAATAAGACTCCTCTTGTCAAGACAAAGATTGTATTTTTATGACTTTCCAGTTTCTTTAGTTGCAGCTAGAGGATGGGGACATTGTCTAGTATCAATAGTCACTGCCTGCTCAAACAAGGAAGCGATTTCGTTGCCCGGATATTCCATCTTTCCTTGAATACCAGCATAGCCTTCAAGTACATTTTCATTAATATTGTGTTCATATTAATTAGTAATATTTATTTGTATGTATTTGCATCTTAGTTAGAATCACTATATTGTACTTACAAGATATATGTTTCACAAGTCATATTTCGTTCTTATGTTGATTGTGTTGTTGGATTGTGGGAGTATCATTTCCTAAAGTATCAAATATAATTCATATTGGTCTAACTTGGACCTTTTGGGCATATAGTTCATTTCGATATTGACGCTTTCACAACTAGCAGTTTTTCATATTTGAGTTTTTCTTTAGTGTGAACACATAACTCAGAAGATGTCCAATCCTCTTCTTCTGTTCCCCCTGGTTGTTTATTTTGTAGGAATATTTTAAATATGTTGGGTGTTTCCTAGTTATTGTCTGATCTTGAAGCATAAAATCTTTTGAAGGAGGTTTCATTTGATGAGACTGAAAACCATGTAAAACTTTCAACTTTCCTGCAATTTTTTGGTTATTCGAATTTAGAGAAATATGAAACCTCTCATACTTTCCTCCCTCCATACCTAGACATGGATGAGCATGCAAGTCAAGCTGACTTCTTTCTCAACCTTCGTCCCTCCAAACCTAAACATGGGAGAACATGCACATCATGCTCACTACTTTTTCAGTTTCCTCCCTCCGGAGTTAGAAGCGAATGAGCATGTACGTCACACTTACTTGTTTTTTAATTTCCACCATCTAGACATAGACGCGGATTACCAAGCAAGACAAGCTCACTTTTTTCTCGCCTTCCTCCCTTTGAACTTAGATGAGGATGAGCATGCACGTCACACTTACTACATGTCGTCCTCCCTACAACCTAGATGCGGATGAGCATTTACGAGAAGCTCAGGTTCCTCCCTCGAGACCTAGATGCGGATAAGCATTTACATCAAGCTTACTTCATGTCTTCCTCTTTCCCGACACAGATGCAGATGCGCATTAATGTTAAAACTCACTTTATACGTTCCTCCGCTCGGACCTAGGTGCAGATGAGCATGCACGTGCGTATTTCCTTCTAACCTTCAACTGTTAGTTATTTTTAATGCGAGTATATCTCTACCAGGTGTTGCCCTTGTTATTCTTTCAAATAGTTCCTTCTCACTCAAATTCCTTCTATAGGTTCCCTTTGTAGTGTAATATGAATAGTTATTTATAATTTTAGACTTCATATAGTAGCTTTGCATTTTAATGAAAACCATATCTCTAGCTGTCTCGAGTTTACGCTTATCCAATATCTCGTGCCTAGAAAATGAATCGTTATGTTTTTACTTGAATTTTATACTTAAAAATAGCAATAAGAGGGCTAACATAGATGAGACTAGTATTTGCCACATTGGAGCTTGCTATTGCAAGCACCCTATGCTGCAAATCTCTTAAGATGAACAACCCATTTATTGCACTACCATATTAGACATTTGCGTTCTTGCTTGCTCTCGAACTTATCTTTTATTTTTCTCTACATGTTTCTCCTCCTTGAGATAGTCCCTCTTATCACATACTGAGTTATGTGCTACATATTGACTATCGTATAAGCTACCTAAAGATACCGTAGTTAAATTACTTTCCTAGCACATATTATTTGTTTCATATGATGTTGTTGGATTTTATGGCCCATGCCCCCCCCCCCACTTGGATGCCAGCCCACTTGCTGCCCCGCCCATTACCCGACCCCGCCCGCAAACCCAGCCCTTCTTCTACTTAATCCTAAATCACTACTTAACCCTATTCTTCCAATATTCAGTCGATGCCTCTTCCTCTCCCTCCTTTCTATCTCTGGTTTGTTCTTCTCAAGCTTCCAATGCTCTTGAAAATCTCTCCTCATCTCACCTCTTTCTATCTTTGTGCTATGTGTTCTATCTATATATATATATATATTGGTCTTCTATGGTTTTAAAGAGATAGAACAACAACAAAACTTAAACCCCTTTTCTTGAAATACTTTGTGAGAATATTTGATGACCGTGAAAGAAACTTCTTTGGGGTGATTCTAAATGAAGCCTAAGTGGTCTCTTTGTGGATCTTTGTGTCTTGGTGGCTTTGTGGATTTTTTGCAACCATGAGGGTTGCTGGCCGGTGCGCTTGGGCATTCGATTGTCGGATCTGGCTCCTGAGCCGGTTACTTAACTACTTTCCGTATTGCTATTTTTCTGTTATTCTTTTTTTATTCATTGATCTGAAATTATTGTATAAGGGTTTTCAAATCCACCATTATCTCTGTAGTTATTGTTTCATTTGGGTTCATCACTTTGTGGATAAACTCCCAACAGATCTCATCATATTATCTTCAACGATTCTTTGAAATTCCTCGCTCTTTCTATTTCTCCCTCTCTTGCTCCTTGTTTCTCGTTATCTTAGTGTGACGCCTATGTTTGTGTGCTTTATTGCTCTTCGACTTCTCCTTTATTTTCTCTCTTTGCATTTCTCCTCTTTGAAATGGTCCCTTTTATAACATAGTCGATGTTGTGCCTCATCTTGACTATTGTATACGTCAATTGCCTGAACAAAGCATAATTAATTACTTTCCTAGCCAGTATTATTTGTTTGACTACAAAAGGTAAATATTGAAGTATTTTGGTATTTGATGCTATTACTTTCTTAAAAATATACAAAATATAACATTTGTACATTGTCACCTACGAGAAACAATGAATCATATCAGAGTATAATATTATCAAGTGATCTCATCATATTATCTTCCATGGTTCTTTAAAAGTTTTGCTCTTTCTCTTGCACCTGGTCTTGATTCCCATTACCTTAGTGTGCATGTGCGTGTGCATACCTGGACACTATTAGTTACTCAATGTACCCCATTTATAACATCTATTTCCTTTCAGTGACCCCAAAATAATGGTTCTAAGTCTAAAAGTATTCTTTTTCCCCGTAACCACCTTCTTGTTAAAGCAACGATGTGATGCTTCTAACTTTCATCTAATATATCCTGACTTTATTGGTTTTTTGTTCTGCAGGTTATCCACTTTCGCTCCTTAGAAAGGCCTGAAAAGGATGAATTTTGTTTACAACTGTGACTTCAATAGAAGAAAGACTTTTAATTCTAGAGTGTAATTTCATATGTTATGATTGGTATTATTGATCCATTTAACGCTGCTATTCAAATTTCACTTATTCTGAAGGTCAAAACTTGATTTGTATGATGAAGTTGTTAAGAGAGTAGCGAACCAACTTATAGTCGATTATCTGTCCAAACTACGGCTTACATCACAGAATATCTACTCTCAGCGACCAAAAGCTCATCCTCTAAGATATCGAGGAGTACAAACTTTTTAGAGATGCTGCTGCATTACGACCAAGTATGCATTCATACAACTCTAAGTCGGAGTTCATTGGATGAGGGTGTGAAATTAACAAAGTGCATACATATGCAAGACTTGCAAATTTATTATATATTTAGCAAACATTAAATATCTTATTTATTTTCCATATATAGCTGGAAACTCATAGTATTAGGCTGCCAAAAGAAAGCACTGTTGGTGATGTGCTTGAGCATCTCAAGGAGAAGGTAATATAGTTGACAAGTTATTACCGGGAGTGTGTGTGTGTGTTCCTAGAAATCTAAGATTTGACGCATAACATAAAGTTATATGATTTTTAACTGTTGCAATTTACATTAAACAGGTGAAACTTTCTTGTCCGAATGCAGAGCTCAGGTTGCTGGAAGTATTATCGCACAAGATCTATAAGATCCTGAATTATTGCATCTTCTTTTTGTTTCATTCATTAGTTTCGTAATATTAATATCAAGATAATATTCTTCTAAACTTTTACTTAATAATCCAACTTAAATAGTTAAATTCAATTTATTTTGATCTATGTGGAAGGCGTGATTACAGTTTGTTGATTGGCTCTGCTTTTTATCTTGATCGACACCGTTTCCACTTCGAAGTTACTTACATGGGTACTAAATTGAAGACACTTAACATTTTGAATGTCAGCCATATGATTGTAGGATTGGTGGTCTCCCTCATTTCAGATTGTTATATGTAGGTCAGCCATTTAAAGAGGTTATCAAGTAACAATCCCAGTGATGAGCTGCAGGTGTTTTTAAAAGTAGAGCGTGCACAGGTAATTCCAAATGTATGCAGTAAATGAGTTTTGATGGCCTTTCTTTACATCATTGGTCTTATTAAATTTCTGTAATATGATTAAGGATTTACGCACCGGCTCTCTCCCTGATAAAGAAAGTGATGACATTTTACTGTTCTTTAAGCTTTATGAGCCTGAGAAAGGGGAGTTAAGGTATTTTTCTTGTTCCCTTGTTTCCCATGAGGTTCTATGTGGAGCAAATATCTATAGAAAAGATAGACACGAGTAATTCCCTAGTAAAGATAAAAGAATAGTATTGGCCTTTAATCTATGCTGGAAGACTTTTTATCTAGAGCATTGACAAGCCATCAGATATTCTAGAGAAGTCAAATCAACTTGCAGGCTATGCTCCTGATGAAGTATGAATGGAGGAGATAGTATTTGCTTACTTCTACATCCTGGTAACAATCCTAATAGATTGTTGTTAGCTGCAACTTAAAATGAAACCCACATGCAATTGTTTTCATTAAATGGAGCTATTATTACATCTGTCAAATGTCATGGAGATGAACATATAACTCATGTTAGATGCAATTTCTTTACAAGGACTTAAAAATTGCTATGCATATGGAATGTAATGCACATATTCATTTTAAATATTGAAGATATCTTTAACAAAATGCCCAAATATATTTTAAATGGTGAAGATATCTTGTGTTTTTTGCTTCTCAGGAGATAAAGTTTGAGCCCACAGTCATGTGTGCGTACATTGACACGGGACTTACATTTACATTAAACTAGGTATATAAAAATCACAAGCACAAGTATCTTGTCAGGACAAAGATTGTATTTTGATAACTTTTCGGTTTCTTTTATTGCAGCTAGAGGATGGGGACATTGTCTGGTATCAAAAGTTACTGCCTGCTCAAACAAGGAAGCTATTTCGTTTCCCGGATATTCCATCTTTCTTTGGATACCAACATAGCCTTCCAGTACATTTTCATAAACATTGTGGTAATATTTTTTCCTAAAGTATCAAACATAATCCATATTGGTCTAACTTGGACCTTTTCGACATATAGTTCATTTCGATAGCTCATTAATATTTTTCCAAATTGTCTCTTTCACAACTAGAACTTCTTCATATTTGAGCTTTCCTTTAATGTAAACACATCACTTAAAAGATGCCCAATCCTATTCTTTTGTTCCCCCTGGTTGCTTGTTTTTGTAGGAATATTTTAGATATGTTGGGTGTTTCCTAGTTATTCTCTAACCTTGAACCAAAAAATCTTTTGAAGGAGGTTTCATTTGATGAGACTGACAACCATGTACAAATTTCAACTTTCTTGCAATTTTTTGGTTATTAAAATTTAGAGAAATATGAAACCTCTCATACTTTCCTCCCTCCGTACATAGAAATGGATGAGCATGCAAGTCAAGCTGACTTTTCTCTCATCCTTCCTCCCTCAGAACCTAAACATGGGAGAGCATGCACATCATGCTCACAACGTTTTCAGTTTCCTCCCTCCGGAGTTAGACACGAATGAGCATGTGCATCACACTTATTTTTTAATTTCCACCTTCTAGACCTAGACGCCAGTTACCATGCAAGACAAGCTCACTTTTTTCTCACCTTCCTCCCCCTGAACTTAGATGCGGATGAGCATGCACATCACACTTTCTCCATGTCTTCCTTCCTCCACACCTAGATGCGGATGAGCATTTACGACAAGCTTAGGTTCCTCCCTCTCGACATAGATGCGGATGCGCATTTATGTCAAAACTCACTTTATACATTCCTCCATTCGGACCTAGGTGCAGATGAGCATGCACCTGCAGACTTCCTTCTAACCTTCAACTTTTAGTTATTTTTAATGAGAGTATATCTCTACTAGATGTCCTCCTTGATATTCTTTCAAATAGTTCCTTCTCACTAAAATTCTCTTCTATAGGTTCCCTTTGTAGTGTAATATGAATAGTTTTTTATAATTTTATACTTCATATGGTAGCTTTCCATTTGAATGAAAACCATATCTCTAGCTATCTCGAGTATACGCTTATCCAATATCTCGCGCCTAGAAAATGAATCGTTATATTTTTACTGAATTTTATACTTAAAAATGGCAATAAGAGGGCTAACATAGATGAGACTTGTATCTGCCACATTGGAGCTTGCTATTGCAAGCACCCTATGTTGCAAATCTCTTAAGATGAACAACTCATTTATTTCACTGCCATATTAGATATTGCTTTCATGCTTGCTCTTGAACTAATCTTTTATTTTTCTCTACATGTTTCTCCTCCTTGAGATAGTCCCTTCTATCACATAGTCAGTGATGTGCTGGATATATTGACTATTGTATAAGCTACCTAAAGATAGTGCAATTAAATTACTTTCCTAGCACATATTATTTATTTCATAAAAAAATTTTACCTATTGAAGTATTTGGATATCTGATGCAATTATTCGATTAAAATTATAGAAAATATAAAACAAGTACATTGTCTCTCCAAGAAAGCATGAATCATTCTGGAGTATAATGTTACATTATCCAATGACGTTGTTGGATTTTTTCGCCCATGGCCCATGACCCACCCCCCACCCCCCACTTGGAAGGTAGCCCACTCGTTGCCCGGCCCATTTCTTGGCCCGACCCTTCTTCTACGTAACCCTAAATCACTGCTTAACCCTATTCTTCCACTATTCAGCGGATGCCTCTTCCTCTCCCTCCTTTCTATCTCTGGCTTTGTTCTTCTAAAGTTTCCAATGCTCTTGGAAATCTCTCATCATCTCACCTCTTTCTAAGTTTCCAATGCTCTTGAAAATCTCTCATCATCTCCCCTCTTTCTATCTCTGTTCTCTGTGTTCTATATATGTTTATATATATATATATTGGTCTTCTACGATTTTAAAGAGATAGAACAACAACAAAACTAAAACCCCTTTTCGTGAAATACTTTGTGAGAATATTTGCTGAGTGTGAAAGAAACTTCTTAGTGGAATTTTGAGTGATTCTAAATGAAGCCTAAGTGGTCTTGTTGTGGATCTTTATGTCTTGGTGGCTTTGTAGGTTTTTTGCAACCATGAGGGTTGCCGGCCGGTGGTGGCGCTTAGGCATTCAGTTGCCGGATCTGGCTCCTGAGCTTGTTACTTTACTGCTTTCCGTATTGCTTTTTTTCTGTTATTCTTTCTTTATTCATTGATCTGAAAATTATTGTATAAGGGTTTTCAAAATCCACCATTATCTCTGTATTTATTGTTTCATTTGGGTTCATCACTTAATGGATAAATTCCTAACAAATCTCATCATATTATCTTCCACGATTCTTCGAAATTCCTCCCTCTTTCTATTTCTCCCTCTCTTGCTCCTTGTTTCTCGTTATCTTAGTGTGATGCATATGTTTGTGTGCTTTATTGCTCTTCGACTTCTCTTTTATTTTCTCTCTTTGTGTTTCTCCTCCTTGAAATGGTCCCTTTTATCATATAGTCGATGTTGTGCCTCATATTGACTATTGTATACGTTAATTGCCTGAACAAAGCATAATAATTACTTTCCTAGCACGTATATTTGTTTGACTACAAAAGGTTTTACATATTGATGTATTTTGGTATTTGATGCTATTATTTGCTTAAAAATATACAAAATATAAAATTTGTACATTGCCACCTCTGAGAAACAATGAATCATATCGTAGTATAATATTATCGAGTGACCTCATCATATTATCTTCCAAGATTCTTTATAATTTTTGCTCTTTCTCTTGCACCTGGTCTTGATTCCCATTATCTTAATGTGCATGTGCGTGTACATACCTGGACACTATTAGTTACTCAATGTACCCCATTTATAACATCTATTTCCTTTCAGTGACCCCAAAATAATGGTTCTAAGTCTAAAAGTATTATTTTTCCCCGTAACTACCTTCTTGTTAAAGCAATGATGTAATGCTTCTAACTTTCATCTAATATGTCCTGGCATTTTTGTTTTGTTGTTCTGCAGGTTATCCACTTTTGCTCCTTGGAAAGGCCTGAAAAGGATGAATTTTGTTTACAACTATGAGTTCAATAGAAGACAGACTTTTAATTCTAGAGTGTAATTTCCTATGTGATAACGGGTAATATTGATCCACTTAATGCTGCTATTCAAATTCCACTAATTCGGAAGGTCAAAGCTTGATTCATATGATGAAGTTGTTAAAAAAGTAGCGAACCAACTCGGAGTCGATGATCTGTCCAATCTACGGCTTACATCACACAATATCTACTCTCAGCGACCAAAAGCTCATCCTATAAGATATTGAGGAGTAGAAACTTGTTAGAGATGCTGTTGCATTACGACCAAGTACGCATTCATATAACTCTAAGTCTGGGTTCATTTGATGAGGGTGTGAAACTAACAAAGCATTACTTTTTTGTTCAGCTTTCTGGTATTCTGTACTTTTTGTAGTGGATATACCTCTGCTAGAATTGCATGAGTTGAGAATCCTCAAACTAGCTTTCAGCTATACGGCAAACTCTGAAGTGAGTATTCATTCAGAATTGGACATTATGCTCCTATACAAGTGCATACATATGCAAGACTTGCAAATTTATTACATATTTAGCAAACATTAAATATCTTATTTGTTTTCCATATATAGCTGGAAACTCAAAGCATTAGGCTGCCAAAAGAAAGCATTGTTGGCAATGTGCTTGAGTATCTCAAGGAGAAGGTAATATTGCTGACAATTTATTACCGGGAGTGTGCGTGTGTGTGTTCCTAGAATTCTAAGATTTGTCGCATAGCATTGCGTTATATGATTTTTAACTGTTGCAATGTTTACGTTAAACAAGTGAAACTTTCTCATCCAAATGTAGAGCTCAGGTTGCTCGAAGTATTATCGCACAAGATCTATAAGGTCCTGAATTATTCCATCTTCTTTTTGTTTCAGTCATTAGTTTCGTAATATTAATATCAAAATAATATTCTTCTAAACTTTTACTTAATAATCCAACTTAAATAGTTAAATTCAATTTATTTTACTATGAAAAATCTTGTATGGGTTGACTGCACACAAATTGCACGTGCTGGAGATATGCACTCTGACTTGGAAGTTGAGTCTCAGTACTTGCTAGGTTTTTGTATTTTGCCCAAGTCGTCTTCACTTAGTAAATTGTATATTGTGTTTCCAAATGGATGTTAGAAATTCCTTATGTCTAGCCTTCTATTCTTATTTTTTTAAGTTGTTGAAACTCCAAGTTCCTACAGATATATCCTAATAGTGATAAGATCGCAACAATAAATGACAATCGCTCGACTTTACGAGCGGAGGAGGTATGTTTCTATCTCTATACATATGTGTGTCTATGTATATAAATGCTTGCATTTTTCAGGTGATACACATAACAAAAAATATCTTGCTAATTTCTTTCCATGTTAGTACTGTGTCTTTGATAGGATACGACACTTTTTCCTTTAAAATTGGCTTCCCCATATGTTCATTTTTAATATCAGCAATTTCTCCACTTTTATAATTTCTCATTGCAGATTCCAGAGGAAGAGAAATTTCTTGGCCCAAGTAAATGTTTGATTTAAGTGTGTCACTTCATGCATGAGGATGCTCAAAACCAGACGGTAGTATTTTCGGTTCATTACTTCATAGTTTTCCTCAGATATTTGTACTCGTTCTACCTCTCTAATTCAACTATAAGTGCATCTTTTTCATTTTCTTACTTTTAATTCTTATATATTCATTTTGATTCTGGCGGTGAATTAAAACTCTTGGTGAGCCATTTTTGTTGATGATCAATGATGGTGAAACTTTGTCTCATATCAAAGTTCGTGTGCAGAACAAGTTGCAAGTACAAGATGAGGAATTTTCAAACGTATTACAACCCGAGCCTAATTGTTACAATCACTTTAAATGAAAATGATGGTATGATGCTTATGTGGTTAGGCATGCTACAACGTCTACTTTCTGCTTGAATCTTCTCGATTTTATGCAGTGGAGATTTGGTTTTGTGTCCCATAGTCAAGCAGAATACTTGGAGGACTCAGATACTTTGTTCGACCATTTCAAGGTCTCACTCACTCTCTCACACAGACGCACTCTGTGACAATATTTATATATAGATGCGCTTAAATTTCATAATATGTTTTGAATCTTCAGAGAAGCAATATTTGTGTTTCTTGGGAGCAATATCTTCGACTGGAACACGTTAACAATACCCCTACAAGGCTCCTGCAACAAATCAGGTAATCTATACCTTATTTTGTTTTCATTTTTTTTAATAAATTTGATTTGTTACTTGATGTTGATAATCTTGCCTAAAGTTTTGCAGAAAACCTAACACTATGTTTGGTTTCACTTTTAACTTGTTTTGATGTCTTTTGTGGAGATAGAGAGAGAAAAACAAAAATAAATAAGTATTTGTTAGAGATAGTGTGTATGTTTGGATTTGTTTTTGGAGATAATATAAAATAAGTATGGTATGTTTGGTGTTGTTTAGTTGGAGACAAAAACTACTGTTCATTTTCAAATCATGTCTCTTTTATATATATGTATGAGTATGCATCTAATTTTTTTAGTTGTAGGGGCCTATAATTAGTGTAGACTTATTTTCACAATAAATAAATGAGTCACTATTTCAAAACATCTCAAAACACCACCAAAACTTTGAAAACAAATTAAGGTAAATATGGTCCATATTTTGGCCCATCTCGGAGATGAATCAAAATTGAACCAAATATTATTTAAAAATTTCATTTCATGCTACATGTCCTTTTAGCTATCTACTGAATAAATAAGTTGATTGCTATGTTATGAGTCCTGACCCTTACGTGTAAAAAGAAAATGTAATATGGTATGCCATAGAACACAAGACGTACCTTAGTTTCTCTAAAAACAAAGATAAGGCATGCAACGTACTGACTTCACGAATTCATGACATATATTTGTTTTATATCTGCAGTTGCAGTGATATTTTTGTGTTTTCTATAAGAATAGTTTTAACTAAGGTCTGCAATGACCTCTTCTTTCTAGTATCGCACCTCACATAACAAACCTTTGAGGATATACAATTAGGAGTGTGGCCGCCAGTGGGGTCCTTACATAGCCAGATCTTGAAAAATCATAAGTAAAACATAGGGGAAAATGCAAACAACCCCTTGTGCTATCGCAAATGAGTAAATTATCCCTTTATGAAAAAACAAATAGCGATTTGACTCGCTATAATTTTTCTAGTACAACTATTTCTGTCTTTTGTTGTAAGGGAGTAGCACTCCTTGTTTAATATTGCTCTATCTGTAAGGGAGTAGTACTCCTTGTTACGGCTTTGTTAGAAATTCTAGGGAGGTAACTCTCCCTGCTGTAACTATTTTGTGCATTTTAATGTAGAAGGACTAGGGACTCCGAAAAGCTCCCCCCACCTCTAGGTGGTTTTTGCTAAAAAAAAATAGCGATTTACCTCCCTGTAATTTTTAAAATACAACAATTTACCTCCTTATGTTTTTAAATTGCTTCATTCGAAAAAATATAGGGGTAAATTGCTATATTTTTTTCATAGGGGATAATGTACTCATTTTCAATATTACAGGGGGTGAATTGCATTCACCCATAAAACATTTGTCAAAGTTGAGAGTGCAATATACATATTTGTACATACATTGGAAAGCTTCTCTTGCTGTAGGGTTTCATGTCGATTCATATGTAATCCAACAGTTTATTGTGGGTGTTCTAGATTTGTGTCGTGGATGACCAATCAACTGTTTTAGAATGGACAGTGAGGATCGTATTCTATATTCGTTGTATGAATTGTATATAGTACTTGTAATTGTTAATTATACTTGGCTTCATGTACATTACTGTTGGGAGATTGTCTATTTTTTTAATTGAATATATAGAAATGCATATAGATAGATAGATAGATAGATAAAGAGATAGATTGAAGAGCTATTTAAATTGTTTCTGCTATTCTGCAGTAATTTTTGTTTATTATATTGTTTTAGTTTTACCATTGTGCAGTTCTATCACTATGTTTAGAAGCCTTCAATAGCGTTAGAAAATTGTGGTGGTTTAATCAATATAACATTACATGACAATATTTTATGCTAGGCTAATAGGACATTGTGGTGTCATATTTTAAGGTTAGTAGGACTAAAATTTTCTTATGTATAAGAACATGTGAAAGGACAAAGTAACAAATTAAAATGGATAATTACCTTATCCCCTGAGATTTAATGTCAATATAAATGTTCATTTAGCTTGTGTGATATATGTGTGTTTTTATAAAATGTTAAGTCTGAGGAATTAGATTTATTGAAAGAGATATATACAGTAAGGGTTTTTGTGTAAGTTTATTTATTTATTTATTTTTTGGGTAAATGTAAGTTTCTTTAATAAAAAGGTACATGCTTACAGTATAATAGTCAAATATAGGTTTCTCCCATGACAGGTCATGCGATACGCCATAGTCTATATAATGCAGAAGTACTAACAGAGTGTGATAAATTAGCACTAATGATTCTCTGTCCAACGTCGTCCACTATGATGGAAGCGATGGTGCTCGGTTGTCGATCCACATACTCAAAGCGGCGCAACTTCCGCTCTCTCCAGATATGATAGACACATCAAGCGAGTAGTGCACGGTAGGATAAATTGATGATATGTTTTCCTCTCCACTTCCTAGTAGCCCACTCCACGTCTAATGCCTAGTCTCAGTTCGGCCATGTGAATCGAACATCCTGTCTCACAGCTACGAGGCATCGTCTAGCATAAAAACATCAGAAAAATAAGTGTGTATATGTTTCTATTGCGCCTTCATCACAATGAACACAGGTGGCAAGATAAGACAACCACGGTTTATCTGCCGTGGATAGTTTCCCTAATATAGCGAGCCATATTATGAATGTATGTCTAGGGATCATCAGGGAGCCCGAGGGTAGTGAAATCCAGCCTACCTTGGGTCCCGCCGGGTGTAATATACGATATAGCGATGCAAATTCTGTACAATCTCCAAACATGTCCGTGATGAGGGCTAGTGCCAATGCCTACCCATAATGACCCAATTAAGTTTCTCCGAGAGTCCAAGACCAGTGAGATGTGGGCCACGTAGAAGCCTTTGAATAAGTGGTCTGAGGGGGTGCCAGGGGTCCTGCCACAAATAGAAGGTAGCTCCATCACCCACTTGGTAATCCACCAATGGTCGAATATCGGTACATAGGCGAAGGAGTTTTCTCCAACCCCACGAACCTCCATGCTCAGAAATTGTCCAAATGGACCTATCATGCAAGCGCCCATGGTACAACCACTCCACCCATATGGATGTTCTTTCACAATGAATCACATCACATAATTTCTTACTCATTAAGGCACGGTTAAGAATAGTGATGTTTCTTAAGCCCTATCCTCCCTCTGCAGTTGGCTTACATACATCTCCCTATCGTAACCACCCTGCGAAGACAAATAGGTATGGTGACAACGAATATTCCTATCGTAACCCTCGTAACCCTGCGAAGAAACCATGTGGTTTGCCATTAAGACCAACCGAGAATGAGGGTGATGTGATACACTCCTCCACCCATCAAATGAACTGTGCAGGGAACCCAAATAGGTGCAGAACTACTAGAAGGAAATCCAATTCTACCTTGTCATAGGCTTTCCGAATGTCCACTTTAAGCACACATTGTGGGGGAAGTCGTGCTTGATTGTATCCTGTAAAGAGTTCCTGTGCTAACATAGTATTGTCGCCTATACTGCGACCCAGAACAAAAGCCGCCTGATAAGGGCTTACCAATTTATCCAAAGTCAAACTCAATCCCTGAATAAGAATTTTAGCAATGATCTTATAGAGGACATTACAGCAAGAAATAGAGCGAAAATTTGTGACCATCATAGGGGAGTGTACCTTAGGGATTAATGCTAGAAGCGTGGTGTTGATTTGCTTTAGCATCCTACCTGATGCAAAGAAGTCCAGAATAGCTGACGTGACTTCTGTTCCCACAATCGACCAGGTTGTTTTGTAAAACACGAACGTATAACTGTCAGGTCCCGGTGCCTTGTCGTTTGTGATGTCAAAAATGGCCTGCTTGACTTCATCGGCTGTAACTGGTTTGTGGAGAAGTTGGGTGTCCTCCTCAGTCAACACATGTCTCGTCCACGGTCTCAAGTACCAAATATTGATTGCTTGTTGTCTTCATACCCCTCCTAATAGAACCAGGTAAAAGGAGATAAACTCATGAATAAACCCTCCTGGCTTTGTATAGGTGTTCCCTTGCTCGTCATTGATCTGTAAGATCCTTCGAGCAGTTCTTCTTTGGGCTATTTTGCGAAAAAAGACTTTCGAGCATTGGTCCCCTCCTTTCATCCACCGCATCTTTCCAGTTGTTGTAGCATGATTTGCTCGAGCTTCACTGCCTTGGTGTATACCATCCGAAAGTAGTGTTTCAGTTAGAGTAATAGTTCGTCTTGTCGATCCATACTGAGTAATGTTTGGGCTGTCTCAAGAAAACATTTTGCTAGTTGAACATTGCATGAAATGTAACCCTTATTTCTCCTCTGCTGCCTGAAGACAGGCTTTAAAGTCTTCAGCTTCCGTGCAACAACATACATAGGCACACCTACAATAGCATGTTCCCAAACATTCTGCACACTAGGAATAAAATTCGGTGATAGAGTAAGGTAGTTATCAAATCTAAACATACCTCTAAGTTGCATCTGTCTATCCCGATTCAATACAAGCGGCGAGTGGTCCGAAGTTCGGGGCAAGAGACTCGTGTAGGACAATGTGGGGAATCGTGTGAGCTATGTATCATTAATAAGCATCGGGTCTAGTCACTTCCATAGACTACGCGAAGTCGTGCTGCAACTATGTCATGTATACCATTCACCCTGCATGGAAAGTGAAAGCAAAGCAATTGACTGAATACACGCGTTAAATTTCTCCATGACCATCCTTATGTCTCCAGAGGTGCCACAAACCTCACTGAGATCACGTACCGCATTATAGTCACCCCCACTAACCACGGCTCATCCATCGACTGATTACCCAACATATTTAAAGATTCCCATAACTCATGTCAATTAATAACTTCATTAGCACCATAAATAACTATAATAAGCATCGGTTCATTGCATGCACGTACAATCACACGATAGTGTATAAACTGGGATCCCAGATCATGAAATCAATGAAATCATCAGTTCATTGCATGCACGTATAAGCACATTAAAATCAATGAAATATCATGCCATGCAATCCATATATGATTCCCAGTAGTCTCATTGCCAACAAACCATTTCCACTGAAATAAAATAACAGCGTATATACGAAATACATTATTCACACGTACCTGGGTTTCCAAGAGGTCAACAAAATGTAACCTGAACTCAACTACTAGGTCCTTCAAAGCTAGCAAGTGGTCCCTCTTGTTCAAGCGACGAATGTTCCAGAATGCATCATTCAACATGGGTCACCAGTAATGGGGCTACTGATATTAGGACCCCTCGTAGATGCTTTTGCATCATCAATGAAGTTTAATGCATCAAAGGAATTGAATATGACTACTTCCTTACCCTTATTTCTTCCCTCCGTGCTTATTTGCTCGCTGGGAGGCTCACGAGCAACTGACAGTTGCAAGGAAGCATCAACCGATTCCCCAATGGGCTGGGTGCTAGAAGGACCCGTTATTGGATCTGACCTCACAGGAGGCGTCTGTGTAATGCTATCCTTATCAACCTGGGGGATAGAGGCATTGACTTTAGGAACATAGATCTCTACAGGGGGTTTTAAAGACTTTGCACCTTTGTTCAACAAGCATTCCTTAGATAAATGTCCCAAGCTCATACAACTATTACATTTGGGGGGAGCCAATCGTACTCCACGTCCACTTTGCATGGCGATTCCCCTCTATCCTTGTCCGGGGTCATAATGATGATGTGTTTAGGCAATTTCAAACTAATATTGAGCATAACGCATACACGAGTGATACTCAGTCTCGTGCATGCTCTCGTAATAGCATCTGGATACAGTGGCTTCCCCACTCCACTTGCCATTGTGCTTAATCCCTCCTTTGTCCAAAGCTCAACCGGTAGGTATCTCAATCTGATGAGCATAACGCATACACGAGTGATACTCAGTCTCGTGCATGCTCTCGTAATAGCATCTGGATACAGTGGCTTTCCTACTCCACTAGCCATTGTGCTTAATCCCTCCTTTGTCCAAAGCTCAACCGGTAGGTATCTCAATCTGATCCACACTGGGACTTGTGTGTGTTTGAGCATACATATTACCATTCCTGGTTGTCATTTCTGGAGCACGATCGGTTGCCCCTGGTATAGCCATGACCCACCTTCTATTACATCTTACAGATCCATAACCGTTGTAAATTAGAAGAAAAATAACCCATTCATCGTGGCAATTACCTCCCTCAATGAAGGCCAAATAGAAGTCACATAGTCTTTTAGGTGATGGAAGTACCGGCGTTTGCCAAAAAAATTCCCTACTACTGTTGCCTTCCACCAACGACACGCATCACGAATCGATTCCAACGTCGGTAATATTAGCCACTGTTTTCCGCGAGGAATTACCGGTGCAACATTTTGCATTACCGGTGCAACATACGACAAAGTTTTCCGCGAGGAATTATTAAATGCAAAAGCAATTTGATCATCACAAATTGGGATTTCAAAACTAGTACGTAGGGGAATATTTCCAACAAACAAACTCGTATTACCGGATGAGATATTAGCCACTGTCGGATTGTGCATGTGTACACCTAAAGTCCAATCAGTTTCAGTCGCCGGAGTTGAAACTGTCACTGGAGCAGAAATAGACGGTCGGGCAAGTTGCAGAAACATAGATTCTGCAACAGAAATTCCAACGTCGTTCATCGCCGCCCAGCTAGGCACTATCGCCTGTGCACATGACCTATCCCCTCCTCCATTGTCGGTCGTTTTCCAGACGTTTGAGGTAGCCTGAACCCATCAATCTACTACGACTGCGAGGCTGTAGCAGAAATCGCAACACTATTCGTCGCCGGCAAGATCACCGCCGTCGCGTGTTCTATCTCCTTCTCCAAAGCCGACGACTTTCCAGACGGTTGAGACATCCCCAACACCCAGCCTCCATCATCGCCGGTGCTGATTCAGCAACAGACGCGCCCAAAAACTATTGCGCATCTAGGGTTTGCGCTGGTGGGCGCCACCTTCCTCGTCTGCTCCATATCTACTACTGTAACCATATTCTGCGGCGACGGACCAACAACAGTAGCAGGAGTCGCACATGTCATCTCCTTCAGTGCAACAATTGCGAGAACAGGTTCAGGCGAAATTTCAGAACCCAAATCCGCCTGATTCTCGAAGACGGAGGAATTCCATCGCGCCCATCGAAAAACTCACACCAGCGGATTCCCTTCGGTTGGGAAAACACAGAGTGGATGGAGAGGGAAAAACCGCGCTTGCCACTTCTGTTTTAGAGTTTCCCGCACCGTAAGAGAAACAACATCGCCATCATCAACAATCTTGTGCGCCAAATTCAAAAATTCTACAATATTGAAGAAGGCATGAATCTCATCCGCTAGCCGCGCTGGTGAAGCAATAGAGAGGCCATTGTCGCTGCTTCCCTGGTCGGTACTATTTTTTCCATGTGCAGTTTAAGACACATCCAAGAAATCGATAGCATCCTCTCCTCGATGATCCGCACACTCGGCAATAGATTCGCTGGTGTCCTCCCATTCGTCGTTAAGTTCACCGTGGAGGAGAGTTGTAGTGTGTGTTTATGAAGGTTTGGTACTGTGTGTGAGAGAACAGAGAGTGTTTGGAGAGTCCATCCCATCAAAAAAAATTTTTTTTTTTATTGAGTAGGTGGTTATAATAAATAAGATTACATTAATATCACACCACTTTTATTCATTTTCGGCCCATCAACGAGATAAACCAAAATAGGCCACATGTTTGGGTCGATTTAATTCACCTGGACTGTGTGTATTTTGTTTTGTTTTGGATTTTGCCTTATTTCTGAACATCATATACAAAATTCATTTAAGTACATTCTCACGTTTTTCTCCCACCATCACTGCTCCCACCGTTCGTTGTCATTTGCCGCCAGGTTTCAAACTGCCATCGCCCACATTTTGTGCACCACCTCGTTCTGCCGGAGATGGTGGGGAAACGTGCTCAACCGAAAATATGTTACCTTGAGAAGCCCTTCTTTGTGCAGAAGTTGATTCTGGAGCTTCAAATCACGATTGTAAGCACCGCAGCTATGGCAAAAATCAAGGTGGTGGTTGATTTGCTGGGTTTTCTTGTTGTGGTGGTGGCAGTTTCACCCGTCTTCAACGAATTTTCGGTGGAAGTTACGACCACTACTGAGCGATTTCTTGGGTCTCCTGCAACCCAATTTGGGTTAGAAATCGGAGTTCTTCTCACTCTCTGCATTCTTTGTTGGAACTCTCTAATCTAGCAAACAAACACAGAGTGAGAAATGTATTTGTTAACTTCTATAGTATGGTACAATTTATTGCTATTCTATTTAAATTTATACATATTTATAGATATGGTGTAATGAATTTAGATCCATTCTATTTATAAACATGCTACAATTAATTTAAATATATACTATTTTATTAAAAAACTATGTCAGTTAAAACATAGTTGTGTGGTTGTGTGTTTTTACTAATTCATAAAAAACTTTATAATATTAAATTATTTAAATAAATTCATCAAATATATTATTGAATTAGTCTATTTAAATTTAGTAATTCGAATAGAACGTCAAAATAAATTCTTAGCCCGTTACCAATGTGCATAAAATTATTTATTAAATATATATTTATTATTTTTTAAATAAAACATAAATTCAGTATGATTTTTCATACAAAAGTATATATACAATAATGTATATAGTTCAATCCACCTACAAGTAAAAGAATATATATAATTATAAGGGTAAATTACATTTTACCATATGAACTATGTGCATTTTTACACTTTGCCTCCGAAACTTATTTTTTGTGTCAATTACCATCTCAACTTTGTGAAATTTACACTTTGTCATATATGATCGTCATTGAATTGATCTTTCTACGGAAAAAATATTACAGACTGTTCATATGTAAACAATATCACATTATATAACCTTTAAGTATCACATGTGCATTTCCTAGGATTTTGTTTTTTACAAAACAAATGGTTGAGAAATAGTTATAAATTACAAACTGCAAAATTTCATAAAGTTGAAATGGTAAGTTGACCCAAAAAGTTTAGATGTCAAAGTGTAAAACAACCATTGTTCTGATACTAAAATGTAACTAATCCTAATTATAAATTAATATAAAAGAGACATGATTTGATAATAACTACTGAATTTTTCCTTCCAAGATACAAAACCAAACTTACAACGCCTATTTTACACTATTTAAGTTATATTAAAATATAAATCCAAACTTACATACTATTTCCAGCACATACTTATTTATCTTTATTTTTGTCTCTTTATCTCCCAAAATAAAACAAAACACTCTAAATATAGAACCAAACATACGGCACATATTTTGTAGCTCTACACACCTTTTTGCCTACTGCTTCGCCGCCTCTTCTCGACCATGTCTTCTACTTACACCATAAATTCTGCAGCTACGCCGCTGCAATTATCAGAATTTCCCACTTCTCCAGGCCAGTCTTGAAGAAGCCACAATAAGAAAATTCCAAGAGAAATATGGTTTAAGAATCTCATCCACTTCTAGAAAGTTGCAACACAAAGATTGGTCAGGAATATATCCAGCATGTATGAAAGTTCCAACATAAACATTATTAAAAAATCACATCCACCTCCAGATGCAGTGCCAGCTATCCACAACACAATTCCGTATCACAATCGTCAGGTGATGGCCGGCGGCGGTGTTTCGCCAGTTTTTAGGATATCCCATGTGAAGGAGTAGAAGAAGATTGCGAACTTGAAAATTAGAGCACCGGCACGGTCTAAGTTATTTTCCAAAATTTTCACTTAATGTTAAGTTTTCATGTTTAATTCTTTGTTCCCTAATTTTTTAATATATTTATGAGGCATCTCTCTATTAACGTGTATATGTTAGATTGTTTTATTTGAAAGTTATTATGTTCCACAATATTATTTGTTGGCGTTGTCAATTTTTTATTTTTAAAACATTACATTCATAAATATCAAATATCGAAAGCATTAAATAAATGCATCGCTTGTAATGAAACCTAGTATACCCCTGTTGGATGATCACAATCCCAACCTCTGTGACTCACTGAGCCAGTAGTGAGTCTATGGTCAATCTAGGATAGCCCTATGCTATTACACCATCAACATATAGATGAGCCTTGTGGTATCTCCATGTCCTGTCTTCTCCATGGGCATCCTCCTCCGTGGATCTTCTTCTCCATGGACCTTCTTCTCCATAGGCTTGCTTAAAATAAAAAGAAATCTCACCAAAAAGTCCTATACTACTCTCATTAAAATTTAAAAAGAAATTCCAATCAGAAGTCCAGGGGAGTATGTTAGGAGGGAGATAACATGTCTTATTATTTCAAGGCTAAAAACGAGGAGGGAGGAGAAAATAAAATCAAAAGGGCACGTGGGCCCAGCCAACAAGCGGTCTAGGCCTCCGTGATCATCCATTCACATTCATTCTAGCACATAATAATAATTAATCATGCTAGAAAAGAAAATAAACATCCCAAAAAATATCGCGATATCCAATATCACGACGAACAATTATATAGAGAAATCAATAAGTTTAAAATTTGCAACTCAAATGGATGATTAAGCCTCATGCATCCAATTCACGCAAATAAATCAAATTAATTAATTAAGTCTCATGCATCCAATGCACGTAAATAAACAAAATTATTCAACTAAACATCGTGCATCTAATGCACGCAAATCAACCAAATTAATTAATTAAGTCTCGTGCATCCAATGCACACAAATAAACCAAATTAACTGAAGCAATTTAGTTTTAAAAAAAATCCAATTTTCTCGAAAACTAAATCAGCAAAAATTAATGTTTTTCAGAAAATGTGCAACAATTAAAAATCCAATTTTCTAGAAAAAGGTGAAAACTGGCCCAGCCGTCGGCCGTCAGCAGCGACGGCAGCCCAGCAGCCACAACCCCCCCCCAGCCACAAAAATTAAACAAATTAATTTTCTCATACAATTATTCAAGAATAAGCAAAAATAGATCATGCTTCAAACACAATAAAAACATATTATCATGCTTATTCACAAAAAACTATAGCACCGACATCAAACCGGGCTCTGATAATGCGAGTGGATCGGCCTGTGAACAGGCAAGCAGAAGCGGGGTAATATAAAATTATGAAAATTGAAATGAAACGTAATAAAACTATAACTTCAAGAGGTGTACCCTTGGAGTTCCTGGGCCAATGATGTAGTTATGCAAATATAACAATAAAATAAATGGGGCTATGACTGAATTAAAAATGAGAGACGTATAAATCGTAAATCAAGAATTATTTTTTGATTTGATTTATTTCGAATCTTCTTCATTTGACCCGTTGACGCAAGGCTTCAGCATAGAAGCCCTCTAAAGTTGCGTCCACACCAAATTGAAATTTGGGATCTCTCAATCCTCTTTGCTCGAAGAAAATTAGGGAAAAAAATACACCCCAAGTGTGTATACAAGAGGGGCGGCCGAAATGTGGAGTTAGGGTGTAGGATATTATTTTGTGTATTATGTATTATTTTATTAATTATTCCAAATAACTAATACATATATATATATCTTGTATGGATGCATAAAAATTTATCTAGGTTCGTTTAACCATCCATAAGATAATATAATTCTTTATTCGAGATAAAGGATGACTAATATGGCACTTTCCAAAAGTGAATTTGTTAGTTAATAATTTCCTCTTTTAATCATTTCCACCAATTTAATTAAGGGGTTGGGGTCGATTTTAATTAATTAAAATACAAGGCCAAATAATTTTATTTAAATTTAATTTAACTAAAGCCCACTTAATTAAATCCATCATATATTTAATTCAATTAAATATATAAGCTCAATAAGCCTCTATTATATTATAAGTTCAATTTATTAAATAATAAAGACAAGCCCAGCATAAATGAATCCTATTAATTTATTCTTGGGCTTATCCATCCAATGGATCACTCTTATTTATAAGTAATCCAATTACTTAAGGAATTAGTTCCTCGTGCCTTCTCGGTGATTTCTGTGTGACTCTTTAGGTTCACCTTTCAGCTAGACTTGGAACGCACCGTTCTCACTACAAACTTTGACTGCAATAGACAAGTCTTATGATGATCATGTTTGAGACACGATCACCTCTCGCACAGACCCAAGATATACTCATCGTATGCACGTGACTTTCGTGATTCCTCAAATCTAAGGACTACTCCCATACTATTGGACCAAGGGATTCAAGTTATACCGGCCAAACTTCCAAGGTTTTCATATGATGATCCCCTAGCCAATCGTCCCACTAAGATTGCGTAGACATCTCATGTCTATCACCGATGAAATACGGCAGTCATCAATGCGATTAATGCAAGTCTCAGTAGGGCTCTTAATGCCCAATCTCGAGATCCTTGACTTGGAACATTTCAAACCTAACCCTTGGTAGTTGGTTTCATCACCACCATCCAATGCGCAGTCCAACTGCTGCACGATTGTTAAAGTGGTCTTTGGGCATCTATTGTGACTTCAAATCAGTGCTTGACGTAATTTGGTAAGCACAATAGATACATGTGCTGAAGAGGAATACTTACCATATTCGTCGGGACAATATTGCTTAATTAAAAATTGCTTGAATGGTTCTAAAAACTGCCAATCTAATTGGCTTTCAGTCACTCATTCCATCATTGTTAGATCTCCGAGCGCCCCTATTCCTCTCATGGGAATAGGCAAAGGGAAAGGGAAGGTTGGCGATTCTCGATGGTCGTAGGCAAATGATGTTTGCATGCATTTCTAAGAAAAGGGGCACTAGAACAGAGAGTGCCCCCAACTCCTCTCCAACCTAGGTATGTTATTGAAGTGAAGATGATAAATAATTCTGCTTCTTGGGTATTGGATACCGACTTTGGAGCTCACATCTACAATAACTTGCAGGTGCTAGCAAGAAGCAGGAGATTAGGTAAGGACGAGATAATTTTAAGGCTAGGCGATGCGAAGGTCGTCGCTGCGGAAGCCATGGGATCTCTCAACTTAGTTATTAGTGATCATATTTGGATAGACATAAAAGACTGTTATTATTACCGAGCATGATCAAGAATATTATTTCCATTCATGCTTTAGACAATGCTGGTTATAAATTTACAATCAATGAAAATAGTTTTTACTTGATGATTAATAATAACCCTCATCTGGTTGATACATTAGTCAATGGTCATTATATTCTCCAGCAGTCCAATTGAATTATGACTGCCCAACATAAGGGAAAATTAAATAATCATGAAAACGCACAGTTCTGACATGCAAGGCTAGACCATATCTCAAAGGATAGGATGAGAAAGTTGGTAGACTAAAAAATTCTAGAGGTAGACGATTTGGACAACCTACCAACTTTCGAATCCTGTCCGGAAAGCAAAATGACCAATAAGCCTTTTGTTGGAAAAAGTGCACTTGCCAACGGTCTTTTGAATTTGATCCATATGGACGTCTGTGGACCATTAAATACTCCGGCTAGAGGAGGATACTCGTACTGAATAAACTGATGATTACTCACGGTATGGTTATATTTCCCTAATAAGGTACAAGTCTGAGGCCTTTGGAATGTTCAAACAGTACAGACTTGAAGTTGAGAATCAAACTGGCCGTAAAATTAAAACCCTTCGGTCAGACCGAGGTGGAGAGTATTTAAGTGGTGAATTCAATGATTGCTTACAGGAGAATGGAATTCTCTCTCAATGGACACGCCCTGGAATGCCACAACTTAATGGCGTGGCTGAAAGGAGGAATCGAACCCTGTTGGACATGGTTCAATCCATAATGAGTTTTACAAAATTGATCCCTCCTTCTGGGGTCACACTCTTAAGTCGGCGGCCAAATTGCTTAACATGGCGCTATCTAACATAGTGCCCCAAATGCCATATGAGATATGGCATGGCAAGCCTGCATCATAAGGCTATAATTTTAGATCTTGTGATCAAATCTCGGGCCCGTAAGGCTCTCGCCCTAGCCTTGTCGTTCGCTTCCAACTCTATAATCGGCTCGGCCTTGCTAGGCATCACATCTATCCAATGGATGTGTTTTTTTTATCCGAACCACTTTTCAAGACCGGCCTATTGAAGTCGTCCAACATTCAGATGGGACATCTGCTTGAAATCCTTCCAAGCAATCACGCTCACCATCAAGTTCGAATATTCTATTACTTTGAGGACTTATCCACTGTTCATATGAATCTGGAAGATGACATCCCTTTACCTTTCCAGAATCAACTCTCCAGAAAATTGTGTGTTAGAAATACTTCTTTAATCTCTATTCACGTATCAAAGACTACTCTTGACAACTATCTATTGCCACATTGGTGTATTTCTAATATATTTTGTGGCATGCCCAAAGCATACACAACATCAGGTCCTACACACTGAACTAATACTTTCGTGCTACTACGACAAAGACGTAAGGGATATCCTAGACACCTGAGCTTTCTGATTCGTTAGACGCAACTGAGTCTTCAATAACTTAAGCTTTCTCATCAGTCAAACATGACTGCAACTTGAACAGCCCATCCCTAATATAGGAATCTAATTCCTTTTATGGAGTATGTCGTGAACAATTTTATTAATGCCTTAGTATTTCCCAAACATCTTAACCTCATTCTAAATGAGTAAGACGTTTACAGACTAAACACATTGGAACTCAATCCAACTCTAACTGATCTTAGGCTCATTTTATCAAATCATACCTAGTATGATCCTTTGATATGCCGAATATTCCAGTTATTGAAGTCTTAAACCTAGTTTGAACTTCATAGTGAATCCTTAGGCTCCAAAATATTGGTTCTAACAGATGTCCCACATCGCTCCTCCTTATGTCCTATTGGATTGTAATCCAATTTCTTAGACAAACAAGGAATGGGATATGAACAGTTAGAGATAGTATTACGAATGAATTTTTTAGAAGTCTTATAAAAACCTACTCCCACTATTTCCTTGAAGCGTATGGGATATCCCATTAACTCAAGTTCTTTGTAGGACGACAGTTTCATCATACAATAAGGGCAACTTGTTTTCGTGAAACACCAATCAAATAATGTCCAATTTCTTCCTTACTAGAGACCTGTCAACCGTGGTGCTTTCAAGAAGAACTTCACCTAGTGAGAGTCACATTCTCATTCTCGATATTTAAGAACTACCACTAAATGCACACCCTCTCGATCCAATCTAAAGGTAATCAATATGGTTCACCACTCTGAGTCTAATTCATTGAACCTGATCAAACAGAAATAGATTTGTGAACCCCATATGAATTTTGTGTATTTTCGTGACTTACAGATGTCCACATTAAATCCAATCGAACGTCTAATTGGTTAGCTCATTTTGTCCCACGAAAGAGCTTTTGCAGTCTTTCTCCTTCTCAGAAAAGGTTTTCAAAGCTAATGGATCCAAGTCGCCTATTTCTAGTACTCTTTGAATCCAGCACTCTTTCTCATGCTCGACTAGAAGAGATTGTCCAGCCAGAACTGTAAGTCTCGCTTTTGATTATCATTTTATTCTTTATTTTAGTATGCATAATTCAATTATGAGATAGTATTTTATAGTTTACCTAGCAGATATGAATCCCATTAATGTCAAATAAAAGACTCTATTGATCAAAACATGTATCAAAATTGTCAAATAGTAATTGAAAATACTATTACGATCATTCTAGATTATATAAGTACTATCCTAACATGACTACCACTAAGACTAACTAAGTCCCTAGTCTTTGCAGCAACAACCTTGCTATCGTTAAGTCTTAGTTACTTCTTGTTTTTTCTACTCCTCATCACCACCTAAAAACCATCCGCAGATTATGAATTCATTGGTAACCAATACCAAGAGTAGAATGGTAATTATGTTAATACTCAATTAAAGATTTTACATTCATTGGAGAGGAGCTTAGAACTCTCTCTTCCAATGGCCCTTCTTTGCGAAATAAGTGCAAACATCATTCAGAATCCTTGACTAACATGTTAGAAATGGTGACCAGAAAGCCAATTGGATTGGCGGTTTTGCAAACCATTTAGCAATCTTTATGAATGTGATATTATCTTGATGAATGTATTAAGCATTCATCTGTGGCACCGTGTGTTTGTTGTGCTTACTATTTACGTTGAACGGTGTTTACAACCTGCAATTTCTGTAATGGCAAATCCTTTCTTTATACTTTATTTAGCTTAAATGAATTTTTCATCCTGTATCCTTTGCATTATGACGATTTAGTCATTTCTTTTTCCAGTGTAGCAAATATGTCATGTAAACTTGTAAAACTTTTTCAATTCTGGTCTTTCAATCACCAGAGTTTGTAAATGTTGCCGAAGAAAAACATATTCCTCACACATGCTTCTTCTTTAATTTGGACTTTGGCTCCCATTAGTATGGACAAAAATTGAAAAAAAATTGAATGAGATAGAACCTATTTTGCAAATCCAGTAACACAGAGAACTAAAATGCCAAAATTCAAAAAATATAAATTGACCATTGCGATTATTTTCTTATTCAAATTGCAACATCTCTAAATTTTCTTATTCTTGACACTTGCAAAACTTTGGAAAAAATTCATAAAACCCCCCCGTGTTTTAAAAAGTCTGCAAGAAAAACCCCCCCTTTTTAAGAATAGGCTAAAAGCTCCAATATGTTTTGTAAAGCTCAGCTCAATCGCCCCCTCTCCGTTAAATCCAACTAATGGTGTTAATTTATAGAAAATGACCGTGATACCCTTACTTAATATATATTATTTTCTATTTTAATGACCGTTGGATATTTTTTGTTCAAATATTGATCGTTAGATCTAATCAACTAATCTCAATTGTTAGATTTTAAAAAAATAAAAGGTCTAGATTGAACAAATTATTTAACTTATATTCTATATAAATAATTTAAAATTTTTAAAAATATATTATTATTATATATTGAAGAAAAAAAACCTAACTACCTCACCCACCCCTTTACCCCCCTGCTGCGCTCCCATCCCCACCCACTTAACCCCGGCTTCCCCCCCAAAATCTCATCGCCGGCGACGAGATTTTGTTAAAATCATCATATCTCCATAAATATTTTATCAAATTAAGTGAGGTTGGTCTCGTTAGAATCATCTTGAAAAGACGATTATGATGGTAGTGGTCTCAGATCAAGATTCAACGAGACGTAGATGAATCAACGGCAAATATGTTCGGCAATCGTTACTTGAGCCCACTCTTTATGATTGATGAAAACTCAAATTAAAGATATGAAAATATTCGTCATGAAGAGAGGATTCTAATGGTACCATTGACCGTCGTAAATTCGTCCGAACAGCGCTGAAAACTTAGAAACAAGTTTCCAGCGAAAAAGGGGCGAAATAACAAATTTTCTTTTTTTTCAAATTTGTAATTAATTTTAATTATATTAATTAAAATATATTTTAGTTAATTATGAATATTTTAAACAATTATAATAATTAAATATTTTTGGATAATTAATAATAATTATAATAATAATTATTGTAATTAAATATATATTTTAATTAATTAAAAATAATTTTAGATTTAATAAGTAACAATTACAAAATTATTTGAATTTAAATATAAAATAATTTAATATTAAATAAATTAAATATAATTTAATGTTTTAATTTAAATTTAATATAGCAATTTAATACTTATTTTTAGGGTTTGAAATGCCAAAAGGAAAGACACAAAATAAGCCAAAAAGCCCTTTGTATACTATATAAACCCATAGAGGGGTATTTTAGTCTAAATTATCGTTAAATATGACCTAAACCGCAGAAAATAACTACCAAACGCAGTAGATGCGCGTTTCCTCCAGTTCCCCTTAGTTGCTAACAGAATGCGGGTTTTTACTGACTAAAAGAAAACAGGAAGGGGATTTTAGCCTATTCTGAAAATAGGGGGGTGTTTTTAGCCTAAAACACAAGGAGATTTCATTCATTTTGTCCCAGAAACTTAGTTTACATTTGCATTCTGACTATTTTCTTTCTTTGCAGTGTTTTGTTCCATAGTGGTGGTGTGCACGGCAGACACTATTATGCGTTCATAAGGCCAACTCTATCCAACCAGTGGTATTGAGTTAGTTATGGAATTTAATCCATAAAAAATTGCATATCTATATTTATAAATGTTCTTTAGCTTTGTATTGTCTTAGAAGCTTAAACTTAACTAGCTTCATTTGACACACTATGTGTGATTTTGGTACACTATTAATTTTTTCTATGAAATAAATTTAATAGAATTAAGGCTTGGCATGTAAATTGCAAACTTTGGAGTTATGGAATGCAATATGGTGATTTCGAAAACAATGGTTTCAGGTATAAATTCCATGATGAACGAGTGACAAAATAAGACATAATAAAGGCTTTAGACGAGCTTTATGGAGGTGAAGAAGAAGTAAGTTCTCCTTTCATCTTTCCAGCTTTTGTTAAAACATGTTGATACTTTCTTACCTTTTCATTTATGTCTTGACAGCATGTAATGACGACGAATCCATATAATGCCCCCCTCAAGTTTACGAGGCAGTCTAATGCCTACATGCTGGTGTACATACGTGAAAGTGACAAGGATAAATACTGTGCGACATTGATGACAGAGATATTTCTCAGCATCTTAAGGTTTGATAAAAAATCAGCTTAGGTCATTTTTGCTTTTATAAAAGAAACTTAGAGGGTATTTGGCTAATTTTAATTGAAACATCTTATGCTTCTAGATCTTATAAGATATTTTAAGATTTTATAGATATTTATTCTTACTTTAAAATAAGTTCTTAAATTATTCGTATAAATATGATGCTTGAGCTTGTATGACATTAGAGTGTTAGACGTAATAAGCTTTTGGATTAATTATATTTTGTCATCCGTACTATGACCGTTTTTACACATTGGCATCTAAATTTTTTTTGTGTCAACTTACTATCTTAATTTTACAAAATTTTACACTTTGCCATTTATAACTATTTCTCAACCAAGTTTTTTATCGAAAAAACATCACACATATGCGCAACATGCAATGTTCTCCAGGCCTAAAATCAATAAAAAGACGATCATATATGGCAAAGTACTAATTTCGCAAAGTTGATATGGTAAGGTGACACAAAAAAAGTTTCAATAGCGAAGTGTAAAAATGGGCGTAGTTCGGATAGCAAAATATAATTTACCCTAGGCTTTTTATATTGTAATAATAACCAAAATAATTCATCGGACTCTTAGAATTAAAATTATACAAATAGATAATTTTGTTTTGGGGGGATATAAATTATATGAAGGTTAAAACTGAAACACTAAAAAAATTGTGAGTGTGTTTTTGTTTTTTGGACGTTATTTGAAGAACTTATAAGATATTTTAAAAACAAGATAGGTGAAGTTAACCTTTTCTTAAAGAGCTTATAAGATCCAAAACATCTTACTTATGAAAGTATAATGATAATTAATATGAAATTGAATGTATAATAATATTTAAATATTTTTACTAATCGATTATTACAAAATATAAAATTTTAAAAACTTCTTACTTATGCTAATTCTACAAAATAGATTACTTTAGTTAGCAAAGATGTGTAAAGATACAAATTAAATTATGTAAATATTTAAACATAACTTGCTAATTTACATATTTCATTAATAAAGTATAAAACATATAAAAATATTCAGTATTTCTTGGAATTTTTCATCACTATTAAAAATATTTTTCTTGGAATTTTTCATCACTATAAAGAAGATTATCTTATAAACGTTTTTTGTTCTGAATTAATTATATAACATAATTTTTTAATAATATATATGTAATTGAAAAGAAAATTTTCTAAAAATAAAACCAAACTGATTATGAAATAATTAAGATACTTCTATAGCAATTTAAATTATTATTTTGTTAATTATGTAAAATAAAATAGAAGAACAAGTAGTATTATATCTCAATGTATACAACAACATAAAAAATACTAAATCATTTATTAATCATTACTTTAGTAAATACATAAGTTAAATTATCATATTATTTTATAGAATTCAAAAAATAAGATATTCATTGAACCCAATTCTAATATATTTTACATTATAGTGTATTTATTTAGGGATAATTAGACCGCATTTTCTTCAAATTTGGTATAATTATACATAGATTCTATGTGATTTGAAAAATTACATCTAGTACTTCTGATTTTATTTTCATATAACAAATAGTTCTCACCTTTAGTCAAAATTCACAAAATGTGCTGATATTAGCAAAAAAAAATTGAATGAAACTCCATATTTACCTTTGATTGACTTATTACTGATTTATTGTAAGTCAAATAATTTTTTCTATTTAAACTGCTCCTTCACGCACGCTAATGCAAGGAGATATATCTTCACCCTTATAAGGTTGTTTTGCGAGGAAAAGTTTGTTTGACCTGCAATAAGTAGTAAGTCATTAGGGGGTAAATATAGTTTTCCATTCGAATATCTTTTACTAATATATAAGAAAATTCTGTGAATTTTGACTAGTAGTGGGATTAAGTTATTGGATGAAAATAAAAGATATTGTTACTAAATGTAATTTTTCAAACTACAGACAATTTATATATAATTACGTCAAATTTCAATGAAGGATTGTATAATCATCCCATTTATATAAAATATCTATAAAACTAAAAATATATAAGTATTAAATAAAAGAGAAAACTTGCAGATAGAAATATATGTGGAAGGCGTGATTAGAGTTTGTTGATTGGCTCTGCTTTTGATCTTGATCGGCACCGTTTCCACTTTGGAGTTACTTACATGGGTACTAAATTGAAGACACTTAACATTTTGAATGTTGCCCTAATTTCAGATTGTTCTATGATTGTATATGATTGTAGGTCAGCCATTTAAAGAGGTTATCAAGTAAGAATTCCAATGATGAGTTGCAGTCGTTTTTAGAAGTAGAGCGTGCACAGGTAATTCCAAATATATGCAGTAAATGAGCTTTGAAGGCCTTTCTTTACATAATTGGTCTTATTAAATTTCTGTACTATGATTAAGCATTTGTGCATCGGCCCTCTCCCTGATAAAGAAAGTGATGACATTTTACTGCTCTTTAAGCTTTATGAGAGTGAGTAAGGGGAGTTAAGGTATTTTTCTTGTTCCCTTATTTCCCATGAGGTTCTATGTGGAGTCAATATCTATAGAAAGGACATACACGAGTAACTTCCTGAAGAGTAAAGATAAAAGAATGGTATTGGCCTTTAATCTATTCTCATTTCATACTAGATATGCTGGAAGACTTTTTGTCAAGAGCTATGACAAGCCATCATATATTCTAGAGAAGTTAAATCAACTTGCAGGCTATGCTCCTGATGATGAGATAGAACTCTTTGAGGTTTGTTCCAATATATGAATGGAAGAGATAGTATTTGCTTATTTCTACATCCTAGTAACAATCCTAATAGATTGTTGTTAGCTGCAACTTAAAATGAAACCCACATGCAACTGTTTTCATTAAATGGAGCTATTATTACATCTGTCAAAATGTCATGGAGATGAACATAACTCATGTTAGATGCAATTTCTTTACAAGGACTTAAAAATTTCTATGCATATGGAATATAATTCACATATTCATTTTAAATGGTTTTGTTCTATCTCTGGTTTTGTTGTTCTCAAGTTTCCAATGCTCTTGGAACTCTCTCATCATCTCACCTCTTTCTATCTCTATGCTTTGTGTTCTATCTATATAAATATATATATATATATATTGGTCTTCTATGGTTTTAAAGAGATAGAACAACAACAAAACTAAAATCCCTTTTCGTGAAATACTTTGTGAGAATATTTGTTGAGTGTGAAAGAAACTTCTTAATGGAATTTTGTGTGATTCTAAATGAAGCCTTAGTGGTATCTTTATGGATCTTTGTGTCTTGGTGGCCTTGTGGGTTTTTCGCAGCCATGAGGGTTGCCGGCCGGTGGTGGCGCTTGGGCATTCGATTGCCAGATCTGGTTCCTGTGCCGGTTACATTACTGCTTTCCGTATTGCTATTTTTTTGTTATTCTTTCTTTATTAATTGATCTGAAATTATTGTATAAGGGTTTTCAAATCCACCATTATCTCTGCAGTTGTTGTTTCATTTGGGTTCATCACTTTGTGGAGAAATTTGCAACAGATCTCATCATAATATCTTCCAGGATTCTTTGACATTACTAACTCTTTCTATTTCTCCCTCTCTTGCTCCTTGTTTCTCGTTATCTTAGTGTGATGCCTATGTTTGTGTGATTTATTGCTCTTTGACTTCTCTTTTATGTTCTCTCTCTGCATTTCTCCTCCTTGAAATGGTCCCTTTTATCGCATAGTTGATGGTGTGCCTCATATTGACTATTGTATATGTTAATTACCTGAACAAAGCATAATTAATTACTTTCCAAGCCCGTATTATTTGTTTGACTACAAAAGGTTTTACCTGTTAAAGTATTTTGGTATTTGATGCTATAATTTACTTAAAAAATATACAAAATATAAAATTTGTATATTGTCACCTCCGAGAAACAATGAATCATATCAGAGTATAATATTATCGAGTGATCTCATCATATTATCTTCCATGGTTCTTTAAAATTTTTGCTTTTTCTCTTGAACCTGGTCTTGATTCCCATTATATTAGTGTGCATGTGCGTGTGCATACCTGGAAACTATTACCATTTCTAACATCTATTTCTTTTCAGTGACCCCAAAATAATGGTTCTATGTCTAAAAGTATTCTTTTTCCCTGCAACTACCTTCTTGTTAAAGCAATGATGTGATGCTTCTAACTTTCATCTAATATATCCTGACTTTTTTGGTTTACCTTCTTGTTAAAGCAATGATGTGATGCTTCTAACTTTCATCTAATATATCCTGACTTTTTTGGTTTGTTGTTCTGCAGGTTATCCACTTTCGCTCCTTGGAAAGGCCTGAAAAGGTAGAATTTTGTTTACAACTGTGAGTTCAATACAAGACAGACTTTTAATTCTAGAGTGTAATTTCCTATGTGATGATTGGTAATATTGATCCACTTAACGCTGTTATTCAAATTTCACTAATTGTGAAGGTCAAAGCTTGGTTCATATGATGAAGTTGTTAAGAGAGTAGCGAACCAATTTGGAGTCGATGATCCATCCAAACTACGACTTACATCACATAGTATCTACTCTCAGCGACCAAAAGCTCATCCTATAAGATTTCGAGGGGTACAAAACTTGTTAGAGATGTTGCTGCATTACGACCAAGTATGCATTCATACAACTCTAAGTCAGGGTTCATTTGATGAGGGTTTGAAAGTAACAAAGTGCATACATATGCAAGACTTGCAAATTTATTATATATTTAGCAAACATTACAAATCTTATTTGTTTACGATATATAGCTGGAAACTCATAGTATTAGGCTGCCAAAAGAAAGCACTGTTGGTGATGTGCTTGGCATCTCGAGGAGAAGGTAATATAGCTGACAAGTTATTACCGGGAGTGTGCGTGCGTATGTTCCTAGAATTCTAAGATTTACGTTAAACAGGTGAAACTTTCGCTTCCAAATGCAGAGCTCAGGTTGCTGGAAGTATTATCGCACAAGATCTATAAGGTCCTGAATTATTGCATCTTCTTTTTGTTGCATTCATTAGTTTTGTAATATTAATATCAAAATAACATTTTTGTAAACTTTTACATAATAATCCAACTTATATAGTTAAATTCAATTTATTTTACGCTGAAAAATGTTGTATGGGTTGACTACACACAAATTGCACGTGTCGGAGATATGCACTCTGACTTGGAAGTTGAGTCTCAGTACTTGCTAGATTTTTGTATTTTTCCCATGTGGTCTTCACATAGTAAATTGTATATTGTGTTTCCAAATGGATGTCAGAAATTCCTTATGTCCTTCTATGCTTATTTTTTTAAGTTGCTGAGACTCGAAGTTCCGACAGATATATCCTAATAGTGATAAGATCGCAACAACAAATGGCAATCTTTGGACTTTACGAGCCGAGGAGTTCTGTTTCTATCTCTATACATATGTCTGTCTATGTATATAAATGCTTGCATTTTTCAGGTGATACACATAAAGAGATAAAGAGATAGATTGAAGAGCAATTGAAATTGTTTCTGCTATACTGCAGTAATTTTTTTTTATTATATTGTTTTAGTCTTGGCCATTGTGCAGTTCAATCACTATGTTTTGAAGCCTTCAATAACATTAGCAAGTTGTGGTGGTTTAATCAATCTAACATTACATGAAAATATTTTATGCTTGGCTATTAGGACATTATGATGTCATATTTTAAGGTTAGTAGGACTAAAATTTTCTTATGTATAAGAACATGTGAAAGGACAAAGTAACAAATAAAAGTGCATAATTACCTTATCCCGTGAGATTTAATGTCAATATAAATGTTCATTTAGCTTTTGTGATATATGTGTGTTTTTATAAAATGTGAAGTCTGAGGAATTAGATTTATTGAAAGAGATATGTACAGTAGGGGTTTTTTTGTAAGTTTATTTGTTTATTTTTTATTTCGTAAATATAAGTTTCATCAATAAAAAGGTACATGTGTACAGTACAATAGTCAAATATCGATTTATCCCATGTAAGGCCATAGGATATACCATAGTCTATGTAATGCACAAGTACTAATAGAGTGTGATAAATTAGCACTACTGATTCTCTGTCTAACATCGTCCACTATGATGGCAGCGATGGTGCTTAGTGGTCGATCAACATGCTCAAAGCGGTGCAAGTTCCGTTCTCTCCGGATATGATAGACACATGCAGCATGTAGTGCACGGTAGGATAAATTAACAGTGTGTTTCCCTCTTCACTTTCTAGTAGCCTACTCCACGTCTATGGCCCAGCCTCAGTTCGACCATGTGAATCGAACATCCTCTCTCACAGTGATGAGGCATCGCCTGGCATAAAAACATCGAAAAAACAAGTGTGTATGTGTTTCTATTGCTCCTTCATCACAAGGAACACGGGTGCCAAGATAAGACAACTACGGTTTATCTGTCGTGGATAGTTTTCCTAATAGAGCAAGCCACAGTATGAATGTATGTCTATGAATCTTTAGGGAGCCTGAAAGTAGTGAAGTCCTGCCTACCATGGGTCCCGGTGGGTGTAATATATGATATAGCGATGCAATATTGAGACATCCATTCGTATCTCGTCAATGAACACGATCATCGTCTCCATGGATTATGGGCAAATTCTGTACAATCTCCAAACATGTTCGTGATGAGGGCCAGTGCCAATGTCCATCCAGACCCTATTAAGTTTCTTCGAGAGTTCAAGAACAGTGAGTTGCGGGCCACGTGGGAACCTTTGAATAAGTGGTCCGAGGGAGTGCCACGGGTCCTACCACAAATAGAAGGTAGCTCCATCACCCACTTGGTAATCCACCAATGGTCGAATAACGGTGCGTAGGCGAAGGAGTTTTCTCCAACCCCACGAACCTCCATGCTCAGGAATTGTCCAAATGGACCTGTCACGCAAGCACCCATGGTACAACTACTCCACCCATATGGATGTTCTATCACAATGAATCACATCACATAATTTCTTACTCATATGGATGTTCTATCACAATGAATCACATCACATAATTTCTTACTCATTAAGGCACGGTTAAGAATAGCAGGGTCTCGTAAGCCCTGTCCTCCCTCTGCAGCTGGCTTACATACATCTCTCCATGCTACCTTTGCATAGCCCCCACTAGTAGCACCTTTCCATAAGAAGGAACACAATCTCTTCTCGATCTCCCTTATAAGACGTATAGGCAGAATGAACGCGGAAACCCAATAGATACTCAAAGCCAAGAGAACAGATTTAAAAATCTGAATCTATCCCGCAAATGATAATGTCGTACCCTCCCAATCATGGATGCGACTGTCAATTTTTTCCAATAGAGGTTGGCAATCCGCTATTGATAGTCTGAAAGAGATTAGAGGAAATCCGAGGTATCGCATCGGTAAATGCCCCTCCTGAAACCTGAGCGATGCTAATAACTGGTCTCTCATCTCGTGTGCCGCTCGTTATAAAATGAGATGGCTCTTTTCCACATTAAGCCGAAGTCCAGATAACTCGGCAACTCGATCCAGACCCCGTTTAACACCCCAGTGGAGTCATTATCAGCTTTACAGAAAAGTAGTAAATCATCGACAAATCCAAGCTGAAATAATTTAGATGGTCCACATTTCCAATGAAAGGAGAATAGCATGTCCAGATCAATCAATTGATGTAAGAGTAAATGAAGTACCTCCATCACTAAGACAAATAGGTCCGGTGACAATGGATGTCCCTATCGTAACCCTCATGACCCTGCGAAGAAACTGTGTGGTTTCCCATTTAGACCAACCGAGAATGAGGGTGATGTGATACACTCCTCCACCAATCGAATGAACTATGCACGGAACCCAAATAGGTGCAGAACTGCTAGGAGGATACCATTCTACCGTGTCATAGGTTTTTTGAATGTCCACTTTAAGTGCACATCGTGGGGGAAGCCGTGCTTGAATATATCCTGTAAATAGTTCCTGTGCTAACATAATATTGTAGCCTATACTACGACCTGGAACTAAAGCCGCCTGATAGGGGCTTATCAATTTATCCAAAGTCAAACTCAATATCTGAATAAGAATTTTTGCAATGATCTTATAGAGGACATTACAGCAAGAAATAGGGCGAAAATCTGTGACCATCATAGGGGACTGTACCTTAGGGATTAATGCTAGAAGCGTGGTGTTCATTTGCTTTAGCATCCTACCTGATGCAAAGAAGTCCAGAGTAGCTGACGTGACTTCTGTTCCCATAATCCGCCAGGCTGCTTTATAAAACCCGGAAGAATATCCGTTAGGTCCCGGTGCCTTGTTGTCTGCAATGTCAAAAATGGCCTGCTTGACTTCATCGACCGTAACTGGTTTGAGGATAAGTTGGGTGTCCTCCTCAGTCAGCACATGTCTCGTTCATGGTCTCAAATACCCAATATTGATTGCCTGTTGTCTTCGTACCCCTCCTAATAGAGCCTGGTAAAAGGAGATAAACTTATAAATAACCGCTCCTGGCTCTATATAGCTATTCCCTTGCTCATCATTGATCTGCAAGATCCTTCGAGCAGTTCTTCTTTGGACTATTTTGCGAAAGAAGACTTTCGAGCACTGGTCCCCTCCCTTCATCCACTACATCATTGCCCGTTGTTGTAGCATGATTTGCTCGAGCTTCACTGCCTTCAAGTATAGCATCCGACAGTAGTGTTCCAGTAAGAGTAATAGTTCGTCTTGTCGATCTATACGCAGTAATGTTTGGGATGTCTCAAGAAAACCTTTTGCTAGTTGAACATTGCGCGAAATGTCACCCTTATTTCTCCTCTGCTGCCTAAAGACAGGCTTTAAAGCCTTCAGCTTCTGTGTAACAGCATACATATGCACGCCTACAATAGCTTGTTGCCAGACATTCTGAACACTAAGGATAAAATCCGGTGAGAGTGTAAGGTAGTTATCAAATCTAAACAATCCCCACTTGACCTTAAAGCCATTTACACATGTTTTTAAATTAATCTGATTATGAGCAACCTCCGATACCGGCTGGGTCTTATGGGTTTGTTTCCACAGATGTCCTGCGGTACAACCGTACGCTACATCTTTCCATGATCACTCCAAGCAGATGATGGTGTCAAAGAATTTTTTTTGGACCTGTGATGAGATCTCAGGACTTTTAGCTTGTGCCATAGCACAATTGTCATCCTCCAAGGTGACATTCAATTTTCTATGATAAGATTCTTGTGGTTTTCCATGTGGAACCTTTCCAATGTCACCATATTATCATAAATCTTGAATGTACGTTTGTTTTGAGATTAAATATTATTCATATTATCTTGGAGGCTACTATCGCTATAGCCATCCAAAATCAACTCCCAATTAATGTGCGTCAAGGGCTCTTCTTCAATCCTCATTCAGGTATTAAATATAGAACCTCAACAGTTTTTTGTTGTCTTGTCGGCGCAGACTCGATATCCATTGTTATGCTAAAAAAGCATATAAAACATCGGCTTCAATGCATCAAACAACATTCCATGCTGCTTAGAGCAAAGACGTACGAGATGTGAAATATCTAAGCTCCACATCAGTCTATCATGACAGAATCTGTATATCATTCCAAATGATCAAAGACGTTTTAATATCTAAAACACGTGGAACACAGTTGAGCTCCCACTGACTTTCTGCCATGTTCTTGACCAAGTCATGGTTTCAAGCAATAAAACCAACATTTTGAAATATTACAATCGGATTTAGAAATCAAAAGAAATTAAAGCCATGTTAGAACAATTAACATAAATAAATTAGAAATTCTATTTAGGGATAAGAAATTTAAATCGAAAACTTACAACGTGAATTGTATCTTAACAATTCTCAGTCCAATTGAAATCGTTAATTTAACTGAATCACAGAACTATTACTTGCCTTGAAGAAAATGTACGCTCCGTATCAGTAGTACACCGGGTTCAACGTAATTTCTCCCAGGATAAGACGGTTACAGTTCTTTCGGTTTAAGCACCATATCGAAGAACACCTCGATCAAACACTCAGAAGCTCGTAATCAGAACTTTATAGCTCAAATCTTTAAAAGAATGATAGAAGCCGAGAGAGAGAGGGAGAGAGATCACAAAAGATGAGAGTTTGTGATGTTGTGTGCTTCAAGTGGGAAGAGGCATTCCTTTATATAGGCATGCCCAAAAGACAGCCATAAAGAAGAACATAATGGCATTTAGTACCCCCCCACCACAAGAAACCAAACAAAATTGAATCATCAATGAAGAAAAATTTGTTGTTACACACATTCAAATTGCAAATTGAAAGTAGCAACAACAATTGAATTTCTTTTCAAAATGCAAATTGAAACTGAGGAGAGTTGAAAGAGAATGGATTCCAAGCTGCTGTACAATCTATGGGTTTCAACCATTTCAACAAAATTGCAACAATCCCCCACAAACTCATAGATTTGAACTCAAGTTTCTGTGGTTTGCTTTCAACAATGGTACCTTCCGATTTCAACCATTCACTTAGTTGGGCGTCTTCAGGGATGCACTGCTAGCATCTCATCTTATAAGACTTGACCCTATTCAGAGATAAACTCTTACTATACTTGCAGTAGCAGCACCTTCCAGAATTTCATGGGACAGACTCCAGATACAAGGTATCAGTCTATTTGGTTATCTGACATATCCTTACGACTAGTTGATACAACATTGAACCTCCTTTGTGGGATCTCCACTAGGAAGGTTGGATTGCCATCGTAGATGTATCAATCATGTGTTTTCAGTCCCATCACCAATCTGGACTTATGACCTTGTGACAGATTCAATCATTTCGTCAAAGGATCAGCCACATTGTCCTTTGTTCCCACAAAGTCAATGCCCATTACTGTCTGACACTAATGCCCTTATAGACTTCAGTCTAACTTGGATGTACCGTTTGGTCTTTTGATTGTATTTACGACTCCTCACCTTTGCCATTATGGTTTGCCTATCACAATGTACAACAATCGATGGAAGAGGCTGACTTAAAAGGGAAAGTTGTGATAACAATTCAAATAGCTATTTTGCCTCTGTACCAGTCATATTTAACGCACATAACTTGGCTTCAAATGTAGACCGGATTATCAAAGTCTGTTTTGCAGACTTTCAGGAGACTGCACCCCCACCTAAGGTAAAAAACATATCCTGAACACCCATACTCCCGGAGTTTTTGGCTATCCAGCTAGCATCACCATATCCCTCAAGAACAACAGGCAATCTGCCATAATTTATGTCCAGTGAGACCGTGCCCTTTAGGTACCTTAATACTCTATCCAAAGTACCCCAATTGATTTTGTTAGGATAACTAGTGTATCTAGCTAGGTTAGAGACAGAAAAAGATATATCTGGTCTCGTGCCATTTTCCAGATACGGTAAGCTCCCAATAATTTGGGAATACCTTAGCTGTGCAACCGGAACACCACTTACATTTGGTGTCTTAGCAATTCTACTGTTTTGATAACCAAATTTCTCAATTATCTTCTCAACATAATGAGATTGAAATATGGCTATTCCATCCGTTGACCGAGTCAACTTGATGCCAAGAATCACATTAGCCTCACCCATATGCTTCATTTCAAACTTATTTTCGAAAATGACTTGATTTTGGTAATAATATGTAGACATGATCCTATTAATAGAATGTCATCCACATACATGCATAGAATTATTATTTTATCTCCTTTAACCTTACAGTATATACATTTATCATTCTCATTTACAGTGAAGTCAAACACAAGAATAGTTTTATCAAACTTTTCGTGCCACTATTTGGGTGCTTGTTTCAGTCCATATAAAGACTTAACAAGTTTACAGACTTTATGCTAGTTGCCATGAGCTACAAACCTCTCAGGCTGATCCATGTATATCTCTTCCTCGAGTTCACCATACAAGAATGTTGTTTTCACATCCATCTAATAAATCGGGAGATTATACAACGAAGCAAGTGCTATCAGCACCTGGATTGTAGTCAATCGAGCCACCGGAGCATAGGTATCGAAATAGTCTATTCTCTTAAAGATCCACTTACACCCAATAGTAGTACACCCCGAAGATAGATCGACTAGCACCCACGTTCCATTGGAAACAATGGAGTCCATCTCACTTTTGACAGCTTCTTTCCACTGCTTGACATCTGAAGAAGCTATAGCATCTTTGAAAGTGATCGGATCATCCTCGATGTCATAAGTGACAAAGTCACTTCCGAAATACTTGATAATCCTTGCTCTCTTACTCCGTCTGGGTTCATCTGGCTCCTCATGAGTCTGATTAGAGCTACTAGGACTAACCCCCACATTCGACATCTTTTCCACATGTTCAGAAATAGATGTGGAGGCAAGTGAATCATCAAGCGAAACATTTGAAGGTATTCCTATTTTTAGAGGAATTACATCTTCCAGAAATGCAGCATGACGAAATTCGACTAATGTGTTGACCTTAATGCCTGGAATTTTTTATTTCATAACCAGAAATCGTAAACTATAACTTGTCTCGACATAGCCTAAGAACACAGCATTGAAAATCTTAGGACCCAATTTCTTTTGTTTGTACTCGGGGACTAGCAATTTTGCTAAGCACCCCCACACTGGAAAGTATTTGAGGCTTAGTTTCCTAGTTTTCCACAGCACGAAAGGAGTACTTGTATTGTGTTTCAGAGGGACTCTATTCAATATGGCAAGCTGTATTCAAAACCTCTCTCCACAAATACTTTGGTAATCCGAAAGTTAGTAGGATCCTGTTAATCATATCTTTGAACTTTCTATTCTTTTGTTTAGTCATTCCATTAGATGAAGGGGAATACGGAGGAGTCTCTTCATGAACATTGCCAAAACTTTGACGATATTCATTGAACTTACTCGACTCATACTCTCCTCCACTATCAGACCTTAGTCTTTTAAGTTTCTTACCAGATTGGGTTTCTGCTTCATTTTTAAACAACATAAATTAATCAAAGGCTTCATCCTAACTAGAATTCCATTCTCATTTTTGGACGTTTCAAGAACTCTCACTAAATATGCACCACCTCGATCCCATCGAGGGGTTTGTCGCCATAACCAGTTTGGTTCTCCACCTCATGTCTAATTTATTGAAACTTTCTAGATGTCCCTAGACTTGTGAACCCTCTACTAGTATTTGCGTATTTAGTAACTTACAGATGTTTATTTTGGATTCTATCCAATAGATCATTTTTTACAAGCATTCTTTGTCCCACAAAGTGCTTTCATGGTTTTTTTCTTATAGATAGGATTCATAAGTTTGTAAACTCAAATCATCTATTGCTAGACTCTTTGAATCTACCAACCTACTCATCCTCATTAGAGGGATATGACCCTACCTCATGCATGCATTCTATGTAAGTTATGTTCTTGACCATTCATTTTTAGTCATTTGTTTCGAGCATGCACAATCTAATTATGTAGTATGACTATTTAATAACTCATCGGAAGAATCTTCTATTGATCAAGCATAATATAATTATGCTTCAAAGCCATAAAACGTACTTTCCAAAAGCAAATTAGACACGTTGTTCATGCTTAACACATAATTACATGTTAATCCTAAAGCCACAAAACAAAACAGGACTCTAATAGCACTAAAAGAATCACTGTGGCCTGAAAATGTGATGGAAGTGTGAAATGAAAGACATTAAAACTGGTTCAAAGGGGTGTTTCCTTTGAAATTCTCGGGCGTTTGATGCTAGTCAAAAGCATAATAATAAACATATAAACATGCTAGACAAGTGGCTAGAGGATGAAACATAAAGCATAGAAACATAACATGAGACTTTACCTTTTTGTTTCTTCAGAAAAGCAACAATGTGCGTTGTTCCCTTTATGTTCTCCCGTTCTATTCACTTGAGAATTCAAACTAGAAGTCCTCTAAGTTGTCCACACAACAAAATAGAAAAGATATAGTTCTTATGTCCACACTCCAAATAAAACACTAGTGTTTAGTGCTTTTGGATTGTTTTATGTTAACTTGAATCAATCCAATATAGAAGAAAAGCAGAATATTTTTGGGGAGAAAATTGAGAGCAAATTCGTGGCTTAGGAGGAGGTTATGCTGGATATTTTTGTAGTTTCTTATATCACATAACATTAAATTCAAAATAAAAATAATACTAAGTTTGCCTCCAAGACAACCTATAAACAACATGCATATAACCTCCAACCATGATGAAATAACTCCTCCATCATGTTCACCATGGTGAGGAGTTTCAACTCCTTCTTAACTTGCTCCAACCACCCTCAAATGGGCTTGGATTTTAAATATGCACTGGGCTTGATTTAATCAAAGTAAATAAATCTCAATCAAAGTTCATTCGCAATAATTAATTAAATTAATTTTAGCCCAACTAACTCCAAGGATTCATTTAATCAAATTAGATAAATCTAAGCCCAAATACTAATTAATTGATCCAATCCATTAATTAAGCAAACCTAATAACTTAATCTAATTAATTAAAAGGTGTTAAGCCCAAAAATTAATTAATTCCTGAGCCATCCATCAAATGAATTATTAAATAAATCATCCATTCATTTATCGAAAATTCCCGTTACCGTGGGTGGTCGTCTAGTAACCGTCCATGGAACTAGAGACTAGGTGAATATTGGCGCGAATATTTAGGCTCCTGAGAACCATACGGGTACAATCCTTCTGTCATTCGTCTTTCGATCTAAGTCTAGGGAATAGAATTGCGCGTTAGTTCCCATCCTGGACTAGATACTATGCTCGATAACTCAGATGTGTTTGCTCTAAGGATTAATGAAGGAAACTATTCCCTACTCAACCAATCATTGTGGCCACAGACTTTAAGAGCACGAACCATCTTAAAGCGCATAGGAGACTCAACTTTCATATACTGACAGGTGACAAATTCTATCTTCGAACCCACCATCCTCACTACATATTCTGATTACACTAAACAAGAGTTGTAATGACCACATCCAAGATACGATCATATTTCGTCAAATCAAATATATAACCATCATATGTATGTGGAACAAAGGACTAATCCCATACTATCGGAGCCAAGAAGATCTAGTCATACCGACCAAGCGTCCAAGGCTTCCATATGACGACTTCCCGAGAGTCAGTTCAGACGGTTGGACAACCTTATCAACCACCCACTAACATTGCATAGACGTCCAACGTCTATTGGCGATGAAACACGACACTCATCTAATGAATATAATTTTAGTGTAAGTGTGACGCCCCAAAAAATTATAATATATAATTGTGGGATTAATTGATAATTTTTTTATAAAATTTAGTTAATTAGTAAATAAATTATGGGCCATAATTGGAATATAATAAAACTTGAACGGATTAAATCGGAGTTTGTTATAATATTTTGGGACAATTTATATTAATTAAAGAAAATTAGAAAGGACGTAATGGGTATTTTGAGAAAAGTTTAATTAAATATATAAAATAATAATAATATTATTATGTATATAATAATATAATATAATATTTATATATATATATATATAAAGTGAGGAGAGAGAGGGTTTGAAGTGAGGCGGTGGGGCTCTCCTTTTTACTCTTCATTTCATAACATACACACATATGCACATTAATACACACACTCATATGCACACAGCAACGCGCACACACATTTCGGAAAAACAGAGGTATGGATTTTGAACTTTAATTTTTATTAATTTATATAATTCTATTATTTAAGTACTCCATTTATTAAATGTTGATTATATTAAGCGATATACTATTTAATCGGAGTACTTTATGATTTTGATTATTTAAATTAGTGTCGTATTAAATATCTCATTTGATATAAAAATGATATAGTTGGGTAATTGAAATATTAGATTTGTGATATTTAATTATCGTTATAGCTAATTTATATAATTCCATCGGAATTGCTAACCAAATACGCAATTATATGTATTATTGTTTAATTAAAGAGTATAATAGCGAGAAATTGATAGAAAATTTATAGAAATATTCCGAGAATTATATTTAATAAATGGTATGTTAATAAAGAGGATTAATGAAGATTTGTACTTCGATAGAAATGGAATATTAAAGAATTATTAAAAATTGTATGAATAATATTTAATATTGTATTTAAAAGAAATTATGATATACTCGATATATTAACTGTATGTGGTATAACTCATTATAGGATACGGGGGTGAGGTGAAAGGACTGACAATTAATTATAGGATACGGGGGTGAGGTGAAAGGACTGACAATTAGCGATTGAGTAGAAAGAAATGTTGTGAGGTTGAGGTAAGTACATAATTAGTATTATCTATATATGTTCTTTTTATTTGTGGTATTACTATTATATGACTTTGTGGTTCATGCTGATCTCATTTGATATAAAAATGATATAGTTGGGTAATTGAAATATTAGATTTGTGAGATTTAATTATCGTTAAGCTAATTTGTATAATTCCATCGGAATTGCTAACCAAATACGCAATTATATGTATTATTGTTTAATTAAAGAGTATAATAGCGAGAAATTGATAGAAAATTTATAGAAATATTCCGAGAATTATATTTAATAAATGGTATGCTAATAAAGAGGAAAAACGAAGATTTGTACTTCGATAGAAATGGAATATTGAATAATTATTAGAAATTGTACAAATAATATTTAATATTATATTTAAAAGAAATTATGATATTCTCGATATATTAATTGTGTATG
>NW_011628043.1:658151-658846 GCF_000512975.1 Sesamum indicum
GAGGTTGAGGACATAATTAGTATTATCTATATATGTTCTTTTTATTTGTGGTATTACTATTATATGACTTTGTGGTTCATGCTGATATTGTTTTATCTGAAAATATATGCGTGGTGAATGATTTGAATTGATTGATGGCATTGTGTACGTGGAATGAGAAAATGTGTTGAATATCATGTTTGTTGTATGTTGTGTTGTGGGTGTCTGAAAATGAGAATATAATGATATATTGTTTTATGTTACTAGTTGCTTACAAGAATGGTGATATGTGGAAATAAGGGAGTGGTGGAAATTCAATATAATTATGGTGTGAATACCCCTTGATGTGTTGAAAAGCCTATAAGGCGAAAATATGAAAAGAAAATGCTATGTGCGCTGATGTGTTGAAAAGCCTATAAGGCGAAAATATGAAAAGAAAATGCTATGTGCGCAATGAAAAGAGCTTTGCTGCGATGCTATGTGCGAAAAGAAAATGTTATGTGCGAAATGACACAGTTATGTGCGAGATTGATGAGCCGGCTGTCAAGGGGATTCACTTAAATTTATATAACGGTGAGATTGAGTTGGTGGGAAAAACACAATATCACCTTCTGGTAAGCAAACTAGGGAAAAATGGAGTTTGGTTGGTTGTCTTATTATGAGATAGTCATGTGGTGTAATAAAGTTGATTATGTTGGAATTAAATTGATTGTATT
>NW_011628043.1:659132-716766 GCF_000512975.1 Sesamum indicum
TATATATATATAATGTTGTGGGTTGATAATACCTATTATGACGTTGGGGTTACATATACACATGGATTAAATTATTATGTGCATTTATATATATAAACACAGGGATTACAATAAGTATGACGTTTAGGGTAGGTATAGCCCTTGTAGCAAAGGGGGTGCTACAGTAAGCTTCAGTAGGACTCTCGATGCCCAGTCCCGAGGTCCTCGACTTCGAATATTTTCAAACCCAACCTTTGGCAGTTGGTTTCATGACCGCCATCTAATGTGTAGTCCACCTTTTGCACGGTTGTTAAAGTGGTCTGTCGGCCTCTGTTGTGACGTCAAAGCAGTGCTTGACCTAATATGGTAAGCACAACAGATACGAGTGCTGGAAGATGAATACTTACCATATTCATTAGGACAACATTGGTTAAATAAAGTTTGCTTGAATGGTTCTCAAAACCGCCAATCTAATTGGATTTTGATCACCTATTCCAACAATCTCCCACTTGACCTTAAAGCTAATTACTTATGCTTTCAGATTCATCTTATTATGAGCAATCTGCGATACCGGCTAAGTCTTATGGGTCTACTTTTGTATTGTCCAACCGCTTGCTACATCTTTCTATCATCGCTCCAAGCAGATGATCGTGTCTAAGATTTTTTCTTGCACCTGTGATGAGATCTCGGGCCTATTATCGTGTTCCATAGCCTAGTTGTCATCCTCCAAGGTGATTACTGGCGTGGCTATGTTAGGTAGCCCACCCAACAATTGGGTGTTGTTTTTTGGTCCTTACCATTTTTCAATATAAATTTAATATTGCCATACATTCAATTTTCTATGATAAGATTCCTTGTGCTATTCCATTTGGAACCTTTCCTATGTTACCACTGTTGGAATGGGTGACCAAGAGCCAATTAGATGGCGGTTTTGAGAACCACTCAAGCAATCGTTATTTAAACAATGTTGTCCTGATGAATGTGGCAAGAATTCATCATCAGCACACGTATCTATTGTGCTTACCAAATTATGTCAACCACTGCTTGGACGTCATAAAAGATGGCCACAGACCACTTTAACAACCGTGCAACAGTTTGGCTGTGCATTGGATGGCAATCATGAAACAACCTGTTTAGGGTTGGGTCTGAAATGTTCGAAGTCGAGGACCTTGAGATTGGGCATCGAGAGTCCTACTCAGACTTGCATCCAGAGTTGCATTCATTTGATGAGTGTCGTGTTTGAACGGCGACAGACGTGGAACGCCTATGCGATACTAATGGATCGATTGGCTATGTGTCGAATCGACTGACTGACTCGTAGGGATCGTCATATGAAAGACTTGGAGGTCAGTATGACTTGTGTTCCCAGCTTCAATAGTACGGGAGTAGTCCTCAGACTTGAGGAATCACGGGAGTCACCTGCATGAGATGAGAATCTTAGATTTGTGCGAGAGGTGATCGTGACTCAGACATGGTTATCATAAGTCTTATCTAGTGCAGTTAAAGTATGTAGCGAGGATGATGAGTTCCAAAAAGAGGTTCTATCCCCTGTCAAAACGTGATAGATGTATCTCCCATGCTCTTAGATATGCGTCTACGCTCTATAAATCTATGGCCATAGTCATTGGTCGAATAGGATTAAGAGGTTCCTATATCGAGCAAATTAATCAAAATACGATCTCAAGTATTAAGTATAAACACCAAGTCCAAGATGGGAACTGACGCCTAATTTCATGGCCTCGATTAAGACCGAGAGGCAATAGATGGAAGGACTGTACCTGTATGGACTCGAGAGCCTAAAAGTTCACAAGGATTTTTGCCTAGTCTCTAGTGCCATGGACCGTCGCTAGACTGCCATCCATGGTGACGAGCTTTCTTGATCAAGGGTTGATCAAGAATTATTAATTAAATTGGATTTAATTAATAATGGTGTTGGACACTGGCCCAAGTCTAGCTGAAAGGTGAACCTAAAGAGTCATACATAAATCACAAAAAAGGGACGAGGAATTAATTGAGAATTAATTCCATAAGTAATTGGTTTACTTATATATGAGAGGGATCTATTGGATGGATAAGCCCAAGGATAAATTAATTGGATTAATTTATATTGGGCAAACCCTTATTATTTAATAAATTGGACATATTATTTAATAAAGGGTTATTGGGCTCACATATTTAAATGGATTAGATAAATAATGGACTTAATTAAGTAAGTTTTCATTAAATTGGATTTAGTTAATCGGGTCTTTTATTTCAATTAATTAAATCGGCCGAGGCCCATTAATTAAGTTGGTGGAAATTCTTGAAAAAGAAAATTATTGGCTAACAAATGAAAGAATCGGTATGGCACGGGAATGCAGTGGAAGCGTGAAATAAAATATTATTTAAAACGAATCAAAGGGGTGTTCCCTTTGAAATTTCGGGCGTCCGGTGTTCGTCAAAAGTATAATAATAAATGAAATAAGCATGCTAGAGATGTGATAAAAGGAAAAAATAAAAGTATACAAATACAACATGTAACTTTACCTTTTGTTTCTTAGATGAGCAGCGACGTGCGTTGTTTTCCTTTTCGTTTCTCTTTCGTTCACTCTAGGATCTAAATTAGAGCCCCTTTAATTTGTCCACACCACACTAAGGAAGGGATGTAGTTCTTTTTCTATTGCTAGATAAAACAGAGAACAAGAAGAAAAACAACTCCAAACTAAAACTATTGTTTAGTGCTTTTGAAATGTTTTACGTTCTAACTTGAATCCAATTCAATGTAGAACAAAAAGGAGAACATTTTTGTAGAGAAAAGAGAGCAAATTTCATGGTTTAGGTGTTGGTTATGCATGATATGTATGTGGTTTTGTAGATTACATAGAATTGAATTTAAAATTCAATAACTACCAAGTGTTCCTCCAAGACAACCTATACACACATGTGCATATCACCTTCAACATTCATGAAATAAGCATTCTTTTTTCTTCATCACGGTGAGGAGTTTCAACTCCTTCTTAACTTGCTCCAACCTCCCTCAAATGGGCTTGAACTTCAAGTATGGACCAGGCTTGATTTAATCAAATTAAACTAAGCCCAACCAAAGTTCATTGGATAATAATTAATTAAATTATTTTTAACTTAAATAAGTCCAAAGATTCAATTAATCTAATTAAATAAATCTAAGCCCAAACTCTAATTAATTGATCCAATCAATTAATTAAGCAAAATTAAATAAATTAATTCAATTAATTTAAAAGTGTTAGGCCCAAAATTAATTAATTCAATTAATTAATTCTTGAGTCATCCATCAAATGGACTATTAAACAAATAATCTAATCATTTATATATTCTCCTTGAATTAATTAATCCAATTAAATTAATTTATTTCTTCTCGAATTAATTCCACCAATTCCATAGTCATTTGTGTGTAACTCTTTAGGTTTACCCTCAGCTAGACTTGGGCATTGTGTCCAACATAAATAATTAATTAAATCTAATTTAAATCATTATTTCCAATTAACCATTCGTCAGAAATGCCCATCACCATGGCACTAGAGGCTAGGTGAATGTTGTCGTGAACATTTAGGCTCTTGAGTTCCATACAGGTATGGTCCTTCCGTCGATCATCTTCCAGCCTTAGCCTAGGGCAAGAAATTGGGCGTCGGTTCCCATACTGGACTAGGGAACTATGTTGAATATTTGAGATGCGTTTACTCTATTGATTGACAAAGGAAACCATTTCCTATTCGACCAATCGCTATGACCATAGACTTAGAGAGTCTATGCCATCTCAAAGCACATAGGACATATATCCATCTTATACTGATAGGGGACGGATTCTATCATGAAATCCCCCATCCTCAATACATAATCCGACTGCACTGAACAAGGCTTATAATGATCACAATGAAGATACAATCATCTCCTGCTAGATCCAAGATATAGCCATCATATGCATGTGACTGCCATGATTTCTCAAGTCTAATGACTAATCCTATACTATCGGAGCCGGAAATTCAAATCATACCGATCAAGTGTCTAAGATTTTCATATGACGATTCCTGCGAGTCAGTTCAATCAGCTAACAACCTTGTTAACAAATCCACTAAAATTGAATAGACACTCATCCAATGAATTCAATACTAAGTTAAAGTCTCTATAGGATTCCAGATGCCCAGTTTCGAGGTCTTCGACTTGGAATGTTTCAGACCAACTCTCAAAAGTTGATTTCATAGTTGTCATTCAATGGTAGCCTAACAACATGGGTTATTCAATTGGTCTGTGGGCATCTATTGTAACGTTAAAACACCATTCAAGATAAATAGTAAGCACAACAAACACATGGTGGCACAGATCAATACTTACTAAATTCATCAAGATAATATCACATTCATAAAGATTGCTAAATAGTTTTCAAAATCGCCGATCGAATTGGCTTTCTGCTCACCATTTCTAACAACAAATTCACTTTATTAGTCATCCTTTATTTGGAATAGACATGCTCTAATGCATCAATTCAAGGTATATATTTGTGTATTAGTCATTTAGAATGACTAATGAATACATAACATAATATACAAAATAATTTCTTACACCCTAACTCCGCCTCTGGGCTGCCCCTCTTGAATAAACATTTGATGTGTATTGTTCTCCCTTATTTTCTTCTAACAAAGAGAATTGAGGGATCTCGATTCTAGTGTTGTTGATGCAATTTTAGAGAGTTTCTACATTTAAGTCTTAAATGAACGAATCAAACGAAGGAGGTGCGAAATAAATCAAACAGGTAATGTTGAATTACAATTTTTGCACCTCTCATTTTCATTCAACCAATAGCCCTGTTAATTTTATTATTTTTGTTTATTAATATTAACTACATCGAATGCCCGGGACCACCAAGGGTACACCCTTTGGAATTATTATTTTATTGCGTTTCTGTTCTAATTTACGTATTTTGTTATCGCTGCTTCCGCTTGTGCGTTCATTGGTCGATCAACTTGTACCTCCTGGTGCCTTTCAAGTAGTATCAGAGCCAGGTTCGATGTAGGAGCTATGATTATGTGTGAATAAGCATGATAATATGTTCTTTATTACTTTTGAAGCATGATATATTTTTTGCTCATACTTAAACAATTATGTGAGAAAATTAATTTGTTTCATTTTTGCAATTTTGGATGATTTCAATTATTTTAATAAAATTGATTTTTTTGATAAATTACTTGATTTAATTTTAGATTAGTGTTTGGGAATAAAAAAGAAAATGGCACTGTAGCAGTGTATGCCGACCGGCAGTGCGCAACATAGTGCATAGGAAGGTAGTGCACGCGCAGGCGCATGCGTTCGCACTCGTGATGGTAGGGGAGCCAGCGCGCGTGCGACCGCTTGTGCGGCCGCTGTGCTGTTGGTGCTGACAGCCATTGGTTGGGCTGTTTTTTCGTCGTTTTTTCAAAAAATTGGATTTTGCAATTTCTGCATATTTTTTAAAAATATTAATTACTGCTAATTTAATTTTGGAGAAAATTGGATTGTTTCTAGAATTAAATTGCTTTAATTAATTTGGCTTAATACATGCATGCATGAACGAGGCTTAGTTAATTAATTTGGCTTTATACGTGCATGGCATGAACGAGGCTTAGTTAATTAATTTGGCCTAGCTTCGTGCATTGGATGCATGAGGCTTAATTAATTAATTTCACTTATTTGCATGTATTGGATGCATGGAGCTTAATTTATTATTTTGATTTATTTGAGTGCATTGGATGCACGAGGCTTGATCATCCACTTTAGTTGCAAATTTTAAACTTACTGTTTTCTACATATAATTTTTTGTCGTGATATTGGATATCGCGATATTTTTAGGATGTTTGTTTTCTTGTCTAGAATGATTAATTGTTATTATGTTCTAGAATGAATGTGAATGGAGCCCTACACCGCATGTATGCCTTTTAATTTTTGTTCAGTGGGCCCGTGTACCCTTGTGATTTTATTTTCTCCCTCCTCGTCGTTTTTAGCCTTGGAATAATAAGGCTTGCTATCTCCCTTTCAATGTACTCACCCAACTTTTAATCGGGATTTTCTTTTAAATTGTAATGAGAGTAGTATAGGACATTTTTGGTGAGATTTTTATTTTAAGCAAACCCGTGGAGAAGAATGCCCATAAATAAGGCGGCCCATGGAGATATCACAAGGCCCATCTATATGTTCATGGATAATTTTACTATATAATAGCATCGGGCCACCTTAGACAGACCATCGACTCAGTGAGTCGCATAGGTTGGGCTCGTGATCATCCAATAAAGGTATGCTAGGTTTCATTGCATGCGATGTGTTATTTAAATGCTTTAAATATTTGATATTTATGCATGCAATGTTATATATGTGAAGAGGTCTCGGTCAAATCACTCATAATTAACTCTCACTTGGTTGGACCAAGTTGAAGTGTTAGGGCCCATAAATGGACCTGGATCAAAATGGCTTGATGTGTCCAAGGTTTTTACCCACAATAATGTGGAGAGGAAACTGCCACTACATAATTGTGGTCTCACAAGTCGTGACACATTTGGACTAGAGGTATGCTGCACCATTATTCTGAACATAGGAACACGCTCAATGTATCCCTGTCTCGTGAGTCGTGGGGGCCGACAGTTGAGGTGTGATTTGATTGATGGGTTGAGCCCAGCAATAAACTAATATTAAGCCCATAAATGGATGTGGATCGAAATGGCATTTCTATTGTCCACGCCTTCCATCCATAGCAATATCATGAGAAACCTACCGCTATCCAAGTGTGGTCGCACGAGTCATGGCACATTCTGAATAGTAGGCTAACTGCATTATTGTTATGAACAAAGGACTACGCTCGTTGTTTCCTTGTCTCACGAGTCGTGGGTGGCGACAGTTGAAGTATGATGTGGTTGATGGGTCGGTCTTAACACAGAGTAGCATGATTCTCTTGGAGTCCTCGAAATCATCTGAAGAGGTGAGGAAAATGATCTTTAGAATCTCATGGGATGCGAATGGTATTGGATACCTCCCACGAGGCTTTTGCTATGTGAATCGTATAAGTGGGGCATGGAAAATTCGCTTGTGGATTCCGAGCCCACTAGGAAAGGCTATTCTCGAAACTCCATTTGAGAGTGATGGGCTTTCGAATAAATAGTGGGAGAGTGAAAGACTAAAGACCCAGTCTTTAAGCTTAATCATAATATTACATTCATTCGCTGATTTTTGTTTCATTTTTTATTGTCTGGAAAATATCTAAGTATCCTTCAACCATGATAATGGAGGCTAATAAATTCAATGGCCCGAACTATAATGAACTGTGGCAAAATGTGAGGATTGTCTTAGATTTCAAGAACTAGGGCTATGTCTTGGAGAAGCTACTCCAAACGGCTTTGCCGGAAGGGTCCTCGCCTAAAGAACGTATCACGTTTGAGAAGTGGCTTGAGGACAACCTCAAGATCCTGAGTATCATATTGGCTTCGATGTCCAATTACATCCAAAAGCAGTGTGATAGGTTGGATGATGTTCCTTCGATAATGTTCCGCATGAAGGAAGTTTATGCGGTTCCTGATAGGCATATTAGATATGCCGCCACAAAAGCATTTTTCGGGACTAAGATGGTCTAAGAATCGTCTATTCAAAGTTATGGGGTTAAGATGTTATCCATACAGGAAAAGCTCGAAGACCTTAAAGCTAGGCTTGACAATGACACGTACATTAACGTGATCCTTCAGTGACTTCCTCCGTTCTAAGGTCCATTTATTATTAACTACAACATGAACGGACTTGAGAAGTCTATTCATGAATTGATTCATATGTTGGTCCAATACGGGGCAACAACCCATAAGTTTACACCGTCGGTATTGGTAGGAGAGTCTTCAACCTCCAAATCAAAAGGCAAAAGGGTCGGATACTGGAAGAGGAAGAAAGGCAAGGGGAAAGCCATCGCAACCACTGCTAGCGCTTTGAGCGCCCCCTACTTCTCCCACGGGACTAGGCAAAGGGAAAGGGAAGGTTGGCGGTTCTCGGCGGTCGAAGGCAAACGATGTCTGTAATCATTGCAAGGAAAGGGAGATTGGAAGAGGGAGTGCCCACAACTCCTCTCCAACCATTATTTAAGTGATTATGATAACTAATTCTGCTTCTTAGGTATTGGATATCAGCTATAGAGCTCACACCTGCAATAACTTGCAAATGTTGAAAAGAAGCAAAAAGCTAAGTAAGGATGAGATGATTCTAAAGCTAGGAGATGGGAAGGTCGTCGCTGCGGAAGTCGTGGGATCTCTCGACTTAGCTATTAGTGATCATATTCGGAGAGAATTAAAAGACTGTTATTTTGTACCGAGCATGATCAAGAATATTATTTCCATTCCTATTTTAGAGAATCATTGTTATATGTTTATGACCAATAAAAATGATTTTTTGATGTTTGATAATAACTATCATCTATTTGTTATATTGGTAAATGGTCCTTATATTCTCCAACAATCTAATTGGATTATAACTGCCCAACACTAATGAAAATTAGATAATCATGACAGTTATGGCACGCAAGGCTAGGCCATATCTCTAAAGATAGGATGAGAAAGTTGGTAAAGTAAAAGAGTCTAGAGATAGACGATTTGGACAGCTTACCGACTTGCAAATCCTGTTTGAAAGGGAAAATGACCAAGAAGCCTTTTGTTAGACAAAGTGCACTTGCCAACGGTCTTTTGAATTTGATCCATACTGACGTCTCGGGATCATTAAATACTCCGGCTGGAGGAGAATTCTCGGTCTTCATAACCTTTACCGATGATCACTCACGGTATGGTTATGTTTACCTAATGAGGTACAAGTATGAGGCCTTTGGAAGGTTCAAGGAGTACAGACTTGAAGTCGAGAATCAAACTGGCCATAAAATTAAAGCCCTTCTGTCGGATCGAGGTGGCGAGTATTTACGTGGTGAATTCATTGATTATTTAAAAGAGAATGGAATTCTCTCTCAATGGACTCCTCCTGGATTGCCACAGCTGAATGACGTCGCTGAAAGGAGGAATCGAACCCTATTGGACATGGTTCGATCCATGATAATGTTTACGGAATTTCCCCTTTCCTTCTAGGGTCACGCTCTTGAGACAGCGGCCAAATTACATAACATAGCGCCATCTAAGACGGTGCCCCATATACCATATGAGATATGACATGGCAAGCCTGTGTCCTACAAGTACTTGAGAGTGTGGGGTAGCCCCGCATACGTTAAGAGGCTAGTGGAAGAGAAACTAGACTAGAGGTCTATTCACTGCAGGTTTGTCAGATAATCGAAAGAAACTGTAGCATACTACCTCTATGATCCATCTAAGCAAAAGGTTTTTCTTTGAAGGAATGTTGTGCTCTTGGAAAAGGGTTTTCCTGCGGATAGCCGACGCGATGAGGTGCTACTTGAGGAGACAAGTGACACACCTCAGCAAAACAAAGTAACATCATTTGAGCCTATAGTTCCCACTAATGGTGCTCCAGCCCTCCGTAGGTCGATCAAGAAATCACGACCACCTGATAGGTATGGATTCCTGGGACTGACCAGTCAATTGGATAATGATCTAAGAACGTATGGAGAAGCGATTTCGGTCATTGATTCAGAGAAGTGGCTTGAGGCCATGAAATCTAAAATGGACTCAATGGATTCAAATCAAATTTGGACCCTCGTAGACCCTCCTAAAGGTGTTAAACCTCTTGGATACAAATGGGTCTACAGACGTAAGCTTGAAGCTTGGGGAAAGGTTACAGCCTTGAAAGCTAGGCTTGTGGCAAAAGGATACAGCCATTGACCTAGGGTTGATTTCGAGGAAACCTTTTCGCCCATAGTCATGGGCAGGTCCATTCAGATTCTGCATGCCATAGCAGCATGGTATGACTATGAAATATGGTAGATGATTTCGTTGAGGAAGAAATCTACATGGATGAGTCGGAGGGTATCACTTCTCTTGGAGAAGAATAGAAGGTCTGTCGTCCCCAGAGGTCCATCTATGGCATCAAACAAGCTTCCCGAAGCTGGAACACACATTTTGATGAAGTCATACGGGATTATAATTTCATCAAGAATGAATTTGATCCTTGTGTATAGAAGAAGATCAGTGGGAGCGCGGTTGCATACCTTGTGCTTTATGTAGACAACATCTTGCTCATGGGGAATGATGTTAAGATGTTCGTGATACTAAACCATGATTCTCCACACAATTTTTTCCATGAAGGATATTAGTGAGGCCACTTACATCCTTGGCTTCAAGATCTCTAGGGATGGATCTAGAAGGATTTTAGGGTTGACCGAATCCTAGTATATTGAGAAAGTCTTTAAGAGATTCAGGATGGATAACTGAAAACGAGGATTCCTTCCCATGAGGCATGGGATTAAGAGTCCAAGAAGCAGTCTCCCAAGATTGATGAGGAACATAAAAGGATATCGGACATCCCCTAATCTTCAGCCGTAGGAAGCATTCAGTATGCTGTCTAGTGCATCAGGCCTGATATCGCATATGCTTTGAGCATGATGAGCAGATATTAGGCATGCGCCGGGGTGGCCACCGGAGCGCAGTCAAGACAATACTTAAGCACCTGAAAAGGACTAAAGATATGTTGTTGATTTATGGTAGTGAAAAATTTATATTGGAAGGCTACAACAACGCTAGTTTCCAATCGGATGATGATGATGCCAAGTCTCAATCGGGTTTTGTATTCAAGCTGAATGGTGGTGTGGTTGCTTGGAAAAGTTTCGAGCAGGATACCACAGTAAATTCCACCACGAAAGCTGAATACATATCAGCTTCAGAAACAGCTAAGGAAACGGTTTGGATGAAAAACTACATCCAAGAGTTCGGTGTGGTACCTAGCATTTCTGAGCCCGTAGTTATCTTCAGTGGTAACAATGGGCTGATAGCACAAGCAAAGGAGCCGAGATCTCATCACCATTCCAAACATATTCTTAAATGCTACCACCTGCTTAGAGATATGGTGACCAGAGGTGACGTCAGGATGGACCAAGTCAGCTAAGTAGAAAACACAATGGATCCACTTACTAAGCCGATGTTGCAAATTGCCCATGCTTGGAATCTGAATAAGATGGGTTTGAGGTCGATGGGGTGATTAGCTTAGGTTCAGTGGGAGATTGTTGTAATAGGTGACTTGAAATCCAATTGGACTAACCTACCTGTAAACTATTCTGACAATAACTCGATTATGTATGATATAATTCAATGAATAAAATGATTATTCGCTATTGGCATTTCATTTGTTGTACTCATAACATTTATATTTGCGTTTCTATCAAACATCACAACAAAGCCCATAGACCACCTTGAACCACCGTGCAACAATTGGACTGCGTATTGGATGGAGGTCATGGAACCAACTTTTTAGGGTTGGGTCTGAAATATTTCAAGTCGAGGACAACGAGAATAGGCATCAAAGTGTCCTATGGAGACATGCATTAAGAGTCTCATTCATTTGATGAGTGCCATGTTTCTTCGGCAACAGACGTGGGACGTCTATGTGATCTTAATAGGTCGATTGACTAAGTGACGAATCGACTGAACTGACTCGCGGGGATCGTCATATGGAAGCCTTGGAGACTTGGTCAATATGACTTGAGTCCTTGACTCCGATAGTATGGAAGTAGTCCTCAGACTTAAGCAATCACAACAGTCAGGTGCATGAGATGACTGTATCTTAGATTCGTGCGAGAGGTGATCCTGTCTCAGACATGATCATCATAAGCTTCGTCTAGTGCATTCAAAGTATGTAGCGAGGACGATGAGTTCCAAGAAGAGGATCCATCCCCTATCCAAACGTGACAGAGGTATCTCCTATACACTTGGACATACGTCTACGCTCTATAAAGTTGTGGGCCACAGTCATTGGTCAAATAGGAAGAGGAGGTTTCCATTTTAAGCAATTTGGCGTAACGCGATCTCAAGTATTAAGCATAGACGCCTAGTCTAGGATGGGAACCGATGCCTAAGGCTGGGAGATGGTAGACGGAAGGACTGTACCCGTGGACTCGAGAGCCTAAAAGTTCACATGGATTTTTGACTAGTCTCTAGTGCCACAGACCTTTGCTAAACGGCCACCCATGGTGACGTGCTTTCTTGATCAAAGGTTGATCAAGAATTATTCATTAAACTTAATTAATAATAGTGTTAGACACTAACCCAAGTCTAGCTGAAAGGTGAACCTAAAGAGTCATACACAAATCACCGAGAAGGGACGAGGAATTAATTCAACAAGTAATTAGATTACTTATATATGATCCGGATCCATTGGATGGATAAGCCCAATGATAAATTGATTCGATTAATTTATATTGGGTTTGCCCTTATCATATAATAAGTTGGACTTATTATTTAATAAAAGTCTTATTGTGTTCATATGTTTAATTGAATTAAATATATGATGGGCTTAATTAAGTGGGCTTTAATTAAATTTAATTTAATTAATTGGGCACGGTATTTTAATTAATTAAAATCGGCCCAAGCCCATTAATTAAGTTCGTGAAAATGATTGGAAAATAAAATTATTGACTAACAAAATCATCTTTGGAGAATGCCAAATTGGTCATCCTTTAATTGGAATAACAGATTATTACCTTATGGATGGTTAAATGAGCCTAAACATGTTTTAAGCATCCATTGAAGATATATAGATGTATAATAGTTATTTGGAATAACTAATGAATACATAAAAAAGCAAGAAAATAATTTCCTCTCCCTAATTTTTCCACTTGGTCGAACCCTCCCTCTTCTGCACACTTGGTGTGTTCTTCTCCTCAATTTTTTTCTAGCAAATTGAATTGAGGAATCTCAAGTTCTGGTGTGGTGTGGACGCGACTTTAGAGGGTCTCTACATTGGGGCCTTGCGGGAACGAATCAACGAAGGAAGTTCGACATAAGTCAAGAAAAGGTAATTCTTGATTTATGATTTTTGTTCCTCTCGTTTTTCATTACACCAATAGCCCTATTAATTTCATTATCATTTAATTTTATTAACCACATCGAATGCCCGGGTACTCCAAGGGTACACCCCTTGAAATCATGGTTTCATTGCGATTATATTTTATTTTACGCAATTTATTTTAACCGCTTCCACTTGCGCGTTCCTGGGCGGATCCACTCGCACGTCACGATGCCCTTTCACTCCCCCAACTTTTGATTGGGGTTTTCAATTTTAGTTGTAATTAGTGTAGTTATGAATATGAGGTTTCATTTATTTTGAATAAATGTAAGCTTCCGAGGAGATGAAACCCTAGGCCCATTGGATCACGACGGAAGAGGAGCAAAGAGAAAGGCCCATTAGAATGATAATGGATTACTATTTTGTAATACTTAGTCCACACTCTAGATTAACCATAAACTCACTGCAGGCTCAGTGGGTCACTTAGGATTGGGCTTGTAATCGAACAGGAGCATGCTAGGCTTCTAATGTGGTGTATGTTTTAATATTTGGAGTATGATGCGTTTGGAAAGCATCTGTTTATAATCAATGATTGAAACTGATGCATGCAAAAATGTTATAATGATGAGGTCTCGGTTACAACAAACTTAACTCTTACTTGGATGGTCCATATTAAGTATTAGGCCTAGAAGGGATTAAGATCTAAATGGTTTGTTTAAATCCAAGCCTTCCATCTACAATAATGTGGTGTGGATGCTACTTTCACCTATTCGTGGTCTCACGAGTCGTGGCACATTCTGAATGGGAGAAACCTACACTATTGTTGTTAATGAATGGAATATACTCTTATTTCTATCTCACGAGTCGTGGGGGGTGACAATAGAGATATTCATTGGGTTGATGGTCAGGTCTAACGTTGAGTAGAGTGACTCACTTGGAGTCCTTGGGATCACGTGAAGAGATGAGACAAAATAACTTGGGGATCTCATTGGATGAGAATGATATAGGTTACCACCCATAAAGCCTTTTTTCATGTGAATCGTAAAAGCGGGGCATGGAGAAATGCGTTTGTGGACTCCAAGCCCACTAGGAAATGATTTTCGAAAAATCCCATTTGAGAGTAGTGGGCTTTTTGAAGAAATAGAGGGATGGGTTAATGACTGAAGACCAAGTCTTAAACTTGATATATAATATTATAATAATCAACTAAAATTTCTATTTAGATTTGATGTAGTTGTCTAAGAATCCACTCACTGCAATTCTTGAGACTAATAAATTTAATGGAACGAAATATAATGATTAGTTGCGAAATCTTAGGATTGTCCTAGATTCTGCGAACTAGACCTATATTTTGGATATGTCTCTTCCTCGGGCCTTGCTGGAAGGGTCCACATGCGAAGAACATTTGGCGTTCGAGAAGTGGCATGAGGACAATAGGAAGGTTCACAGTATTGTAATGGCGTTAATGACCAATGACATCCAGAAATAGTACGATAGGCATGATGATGTCCAATCGATAATGCTCCGCATGAGCCAGATTTATGTGGTTCCGGACCGGCATATTAGATATGCTGTCATAAAAGTATTTTTCGGTGCCAAGATAATTGAAGTGTCTTCTGTACAGGAGCATGGGGTTAAGATGCTATCCCTTGTGGAGAAGCTCAAGGACCTCATGCTGATCTTGAAAAAGAGACGTACATTGATGTGATCCTTCAGTCTCTCCTCCCTCCTTTGACCCGTTTATCAAGCTCAAGGACCTCATGCTGATCTTGAAAAAGAGACGTACATTGATGTGATCCCTTCAGTCCTCCTCCCTCCTTTGACCCGTTTATCATGAACTATAACATGAATGGGCTTGACAAAGACCTTCATGAGTTGATAAATATATTGGTCCAGTACGAGGCAATGATTGAAAAGTCTGCGCCATCCGTATAGGTAGGGGAGGAACCAACCTCAGAAGCAAAAATTAAAGGGGCCAGACGTTGAAAGAAAAAGGTAAGACAAAATCAACTATTGGAAGCGCTCAGAGCGTTACTGTTGCCCATCTGGGCATGGGCAAAGGGAAAAGGGAGGCGGTTCGACAATCATAGACTCCAAAAGATGTTTGCATTGACTAAAGACTTGATCGCACTGGGTTACATAATCATATACTATTTTAACATGAATATTATTAGCTAAGTTTATTTAGCCTTATTGCTTTTGCAGTATGGCTTAGCCATTCTTTAGCTTTAAGACTACTTGTCTTAGTATTCTATTCCTTTTTATTTCTGCAAATCATTTGCAGAAATGGGCTTTTAGAGCAAGCGTCCAACACTTGGGAATATGAATAGTAATCATGTTTGGTTAACAAATGCCATGGTTTGGGCCAAAGGGAATTCATGATACTCCTTCTTTAATGACCTTTGGCAATTTATGGCAAACATAATAAGTAAATTTTGACTAATTTTGCTTTATCCTTCTTTCTCATTTGGAATCCGGCACACTTGCCTTTCGCTCTTGAGGTCAAAGCCTCCAAATCCAATACCGACGGTGTAGATTCTTCAATCATTATCTCGTATTGGTCCAACCATTTTATCAACTCATGAAATAGTCTTTTCAAGTTCATTTAGACTTTATGATGAATAGATCGAAGGAGGCATGAAGGGACCTGAAGAATTACGTCAATATACATCTTCTTGAAAGATCAACATTGGGGCATTAGAGCTTCTCCATAGGGGATTCCATCTTAGCCTAATGTTTGCGTACAGACGACCTTCAGTCAACTAGGCTTTAAATATGCTTTCATCACGGCATATCCAATATGCCGGTTGGGTGCCGCATAAATTTGATTTATGTGGAGCATTATTGAGCCAATTGTCTAGCCTGTCATACTGCTCACTAATGATAGAAGTAGGTATGACACTGCGGACCTTGCGATTGTTCTTATGCCTTAAAATCGAACGTCAAAAATTCCTTAAGCAAGGACTCCGTTTGCAAGTCTGATTGAAGTAGCTTTTTCATGACGTAATCCTAGGTTTGAAAATCGAGGACAATGCTTCAATTTTTGCAGTCAATTTTAATCGATAGTGTTCTATTAAATAAATCTCAAAATAAAGAAAAATTAAAAAACGGTAACTTAGACATTCATTCTAAACGTAAAGCAGAACAGTAAGTAGATTTCGTCTTTCCCTTTATGTCCATCACGGTGTTGAATATATTATCAAGCACATTTATCTAATGTCATGACATCAACGCTGTGTTCACTTGTAGATCACAGAAGCTGCTTTTTTCGTTCACTTGTAGGCACTAACATAGCTGGAAGGGAGTGTCAACGGCTGTTCAACTGCAGGATTGATATTTGCAACCCAATCGCGGATCTTCTCTCCTGTCAGAATCAAGCGCGCAACTTTATATTCCACATGATTCTTTGTTAAGGTTTTCTTTTTCCTTTGGTAGGGATAATCCTTAGGGAGAAACTGTCTGTAGCAGTCAAAATAGCATGCCTTCTTACCGTGCTATAGATGGAATGACCATATAGCATCAATATAAACTGAACACCCAATAATACCGACGATACTCCATCCAAACAGCATCCCATAGGCTGGTAGGTCATTCACAGTCCACATCAACGCCGCCCACATAATGAATTCCTTGTCCATGGCATTGTCGTATGTTCGAACACCCACATCCCACAATTATAATAGCTCTTCAACCAGACGCTTTGGATTAGAAGGGCCAAGGACCACCATCGTAATAAACATGTACTCAGAACTTATGCACATACCCAGGGAAAGATTGTATGATGTAAGTATAAGGAGCCAATATGAATAAGTACGACCATACTGCCCGTGCGGTACAAACCTATTTGTGCAAAGGCCTAGCCGAACATTACGTGAGTCTTCAGAAAAATTGGGATACGTTCCGGTCAAACTGATTTCAAACCTCTGTATCAAAAGGATGACACATAGATCAATCCTCCATCTGATGTGTGGCATGCGACGTCATGTGCTCCGCAGTTGCTCTCAAGGCATACAACCTCTGCAGACTGGGAGTAAGCGATAGGTACCTAAGAACGATACACAGTGACTTCTTGCCGCCAATGTCTTGCTCCCATGTCGGCATTTACCTAGTGTCTCCACAAAACTTCCAGCATTCGTCGTCGCTCTAGTACAACATGCAGCGATTCTCACACGCCTCAATCTTTTCAATGTGTAAACCCAAATCCTTTATCAACTTTTTCGTACTGTAGTAATCTCTAGGCATAATGTGACTGGAGGGCAATCTTCTATCAGCCCACTAGAATATTCGATCCTATGATTGCTCGAAAATATGACTATTTGTCTTGATATTCACCAACTCAGCACCAGATGCAAATTCAGATTGGGTACAAACGTTCCATAACGGGTGGTCGGCAACATGCACTACATCATAAAATCGATCTGCCAATCCAGACACATACTCTTAGGGGCCACCATTGTAATAATATGAACTAGGACCAGCATCAGTGGGACAGAACCTCGTACCATCATCAGGCACACCATCAAGATAAGAAAACAATAACTCGGCCCGGCTGCATCAAACACCACTTCTGTGCCCAATCCGTCCATCACCCCAGTGTGAATAATTACCTCCTCATGAGCAGCTGGGGTTTGCTTCATCAGCACTAGAGGGGCAACCACAGCATCAAAGTACTCCTGCACCCTCTCCTCGCCATGCGAAGTCCAATTATCACATTCTAGCGTAAATCCTCGCATACACAAGTGATAACTGACATCGTTGGATGTTCTGAACTTCGTATTTTTGCACTTCCGGCAAGGACAGCTTGTTTTGTCTCCATCCATATGTCCATGCTGACACTTGGCCAATTTTTTGAAAGTCTTAACCCCATCCTCAAGCTCCGGTGTAAGACCAGCCCTCCTTGGGAGGTTCTTATCATACAGGCATCTCCTCAATTGTTGTAACAAAATGATATATCAATGCATATTCACATATAGATATATATTAGAAGTATTTGATACCAATTTGTTATATATGACCTGTAGGAATTGATGGGTAGTGACCCAATCCAAACGAAATCTATTTTTTCTAATGGATAGGCCTAGTTTAAATAATATGCAACTAGTTTTTTAAAATTCATGAGTTCATCCAATTTTAAGCAATAAGAATTTGCCAATAGTTAGTCTGTTGGTCAACATGATAAGTTACATGGTTAATTATTCGGTGCCATGCACATTTTATCTTTGCAAAATGGTTCAAAAAAAAAAAAGAATGAATGTCAATAAATCTTATATCATAGATGTTCCTGAAGAGTTGGAATGCAGCCGATGATATTGTTTTGAATATCTTCGTTATATGTTCTTTTGCAGTATTTAATGAAACAATAAATAGGAGCAAATGCTATTTTAATTTTAAAATAATGTAGTATTTAATGACAATAAGTGAAAAATGGTTGTTTTGATGTTAAAATCGACATGTAATTCTGTATTTAATAAAACAATAAGTGGGAGCAAAATACTATTTTAATATTAAAACCTTACTTATTATGCAGTATTTAATGAAGCAATTAATGTGAGCAAATATTATTTTAATGTTAAAACCTTACTTATAATTCAGTGTTTAATGAAACTTTTTTTGTAGTACATGGAGGAACAAGTAATTCCATGGAAAATCAACCAGTGGAGGATGCTCAATCAGTTAAGATTACGTGGAGGATTAAAGACTTTTCAAGGTTCAGTATGACGAAACTCTATTCCAACACATGTGAACTTGGTGATGTTACATGGTAATTTTCTACCTGCTATATGAATTGAGACATTAATATATAGTTGATGGTTTGTACAAGTTTCGACACTTGTAATAGTATTGAAAATTAATATTTCGTTTTATACATGTCAGGAGGCTGCTCGTTTTTCTAAGGGGGAACAATGTTGATTTTCTATCCATGTATATGGGATTTATTGACTCAGCTAATTTAGCATATGGTTGGAGCAGATATGCACACTTCAGTTTGATTGTTGTTAATCAATTTCATAGCAGCAATTCAATTAGAAAAGGTACTCAAGTACAATTGTAATGTCTAAATGCTTCCATAAATTTGGTCAGATGAGAAGCGATTATCATCCTTTGCAACATATTGATTTTGCTATTCATTATATGGGCTGGAATCTCATCTTTACCCTCATTGATGAAATGTTGAATGTCTAATCATAAGAATTTTCCTTTTATATGTATAGATGAAATTAAGCTTATATGTTGAGCATGTGCCCTTTATATATACTAAGATTTTGTTTCATTTTCGTGGATCTCATAGTATATGTATAATTCTCAAACACGCATTTGTTCTTCCTTCTTCATGTTTTTCCTTTGGATGCTCATTTCATTTTATCTGCTCATCTGCACTTACTTTTTGACCATGTAGAAACAAAACACCAACTTAATGTCGGGAAAGTGATTGGGGTTTCACATCCTTTATGCCACTTAATGACCTTTATGATACAAGTCGAGGTTTTATAGTCAATGAAATCTGTGTGATTGAAGCTGATATTGCTGTCTACCGATCTACGGATCAATATTTATATATTTCTAAAAGGAAAACTAGTTATGTTGGACTTAAGAACCAAGGAGCCACCTGTTATATCAACTCTCTTCTCCATATGTTGTTCCACATTCCCTATTTCAGAAAGGTTAAGGATCTCATTCCAAGGACTATCTGGTTGTATATCATGATTTGTTTTCATGTATGTTTGTTTCTTAGGGAAGTGATGATATCTTTGATTCTTATTCAGGTTGTATACCACATGAAAAATAGTGTTAATGATGAGCCATCTACAAGTATACCTATGGCCCTACAGAGAAGAGGGCGCAAAAAGAGAAAGAACTAAAGAAGAAAAAAAAGCAGAAGCTAATATGTACATGATTGTAAAGGTAAATTATATTGACAGTTGTTCTACATAGTAACAGTTTTACTATTTCATTGTCTCCATTTTAAGCAGATTTTTAATTAGAGAACGATGGTGATGTCTTTAGGTTGTGACTGATCAAGATTTTGCAAGGCAGATTGGAAAGGATATATGTTTTGATTTAGTGGATCATGCGAAAGTTAGAAGTTTTTATGTTCAGAAGCTTAAACTATTTCACACTTTGAAGGTATATAAGTATTTCCAATTGATTAAAGTTAGGTTCTCATAATCTTAAAAAAAAGTTAGAAGTTTTTGTGTTCAGAAGCTTAAACTATTTCACACTTTTAAGGTATATAAGTATTTCCAATTGATTAAAGTTAAGTTCTCATAATCTTAACAATTGTTGCGCCCTTTTATACAGATTGAATTTTCTGTTACAATTCATGCTATAGTTTTTATTCCATAACAGCATACACATCTTAATATAAAGATTACATGATTAATTTCATCTAAGGAAGGATTTTATACACATGTCATGTATACTTGTATGTAATAGAATTTGTAACTACCAACCGCACTAGGAAATTTAATCTTCCTCTATCTCAGAGAAGAACCAATACCAAAAATCAACCTTATTAGTTCATTAAGCTATCAAATGGAACTTTTCTTATAGTAAAATCTACTTGTTATGTATGTAATTGTATTTTTTCCCCTCTGCACATGATTAGCCTGTGTCCAATATCATTTACTCTTATGGGAGTACACTTTTGTTCTTCTTGTGAAGCATGTTCTTTTTTAGTAATTTTAACCATTTAACGTTTTAGTTGTTGTTGTAGTTATTCTTGTTGTTACTTGTACTGTGTCGGGAAAATAGCATGTTTCGTCCAGTACGTTAGTACTTTTAACCATTTAGCTTTCTACTATTCCTTAAATATCCATAATATAATTAAAGTTGTACTATTTCACTTGTACTATGTTGGGAAAATAATTTTTTTTGTATCTTAATTTAGGGTCTTACTACTTTTTGTCCCATTATTTATAGAATTCTCACTTTTGTCCCTGTAACTTATGAAAAGTAACACTTTTGGTCTCATTACACCATTCTGTTAGATATATTAATGAAAACACATGGTCGTTGAGCCTTTACAGTTTTAGTCCCTTGGTTACATGACTCTCACTTTAGGTTGAACTTAAAAATACCGCACTTTTATTCCCATGCACTTAAAAATCATGTAGTTGTTTTCATTGTGTTTTTTGCTTCTCAGGAGATAAAGTTTGAGCCCACAGTCGTGTGCGTATATTGACACGGGACTTACATTTATATTTAACCAGGTATATGAAAATCACAAGCACAAGTATCTTGTCAGGACAAAGATTGTATTTTGATAACTTTCTGGTTTCTTTTATTGCAGCTAGAGAATAGGGACATTTTCTGGTATCAGAAGTCACTGCCTGCTCAAACAAGGAAGCTATTTCGTTGCTCGGATATACCATCTTTCCTTCAATATCATCATAGCCTTCAAGTACATTTTCATAAATATTGTGTTCATATTAATTAGTAATATTTATCTGCATGCATTTGTATCTTAGATAGAATCACTATGTTGTAGTTACAAGATATATGTTTCACATGTCATATTTCATTCTTATGTTGATCGTGTTGCTGGATTGTGGGAATATCTTTTCCTAAAGTATCAAACATAATCCATATCGGTCTAACCTGGGCTTTTTCGGCATATAGTTCATTTCGATAGCTCATTAATATTTTTTGAAATTACCTCTTTCACAACTAGTAGTTCTTCATATTTGAGCTTTTCTTTAATGTAAACACATCACTTAGAAGATGTCCAACATATTTTAAATATGTTGGGTGTTTCCTAGTTATTCTCTGACCTTGAACCAAAAAATCTTTTCAATGAGGGTTCATTTGATGAAACTGAAAACCATGTACAAATTTCAACTTTCTTGCAATTTTTTGGTTATTCGAATTTAGAGAAATATGAAACCTCTTGTACTTTTCTCCCTCCGTACCTAGACATGGATGAGCATGCAAGTCAAGCTGGCTTCTTTTTCAAATTCTCTTCTATAGGTTCCCTTTGTAGTGTAATATCATTAGTTTTAGACATCATATAGTAGCTTTGCATTTTACTGAAAACCATATCTCTAGCTGTCTTGATTTTACGCTTATCCAATATCTCGCACCTAGAAAATGAATCTTTATGTTTTTACTTGAATTTTATACTTAAAAATTGCAATAAAAGGGCGAACACAGATGAAACTCGTATTTTCCACATTGGAGCTTGCTATTGCAAGCATCCTATGCTGGAAATCTCTTAAGATGAACAACCCATTTATTACATTGCCATATTAGACATTTGCGTCTTGCTTGCTCTTGAACTTATCTTTTATTTTTCTCTACGTGTTTCTCCTCCTTGAGATAGTCCCTTTTATCACATACTCAGTGATGTGTTGCACATTGACTATTGTATAAGCTAGCTAAAGATAAGGTAGTTAAATTACTTTCCTTGCCCATATTATTTGTTTCATAAAAAAGTTTTACCTATTGAAGTATTTGGATATCTGATGTAATTATTCGCTTAAAATTGTAGAAAATATAAAACGTGTACATTGTCTCTCTAAGAAAGCATGACTCATTCTGGAGTATAATGTTATATTATCCAATGATGTTGTTGGATTTCTTGGCCCATGGCCCACCGCCCCTCCCCCCACATGGATGGCAGCCCACTTGCTACCCAGCCCATTACCTGACTCGACCCTTCTTCTAGTTAACCCTAAATCACTACTTAACCCTATTTTTCCACTATTCAGCCGATGTCTCTTCCTCTCCCTCCTTTCTATCTCTAGTGTTGTTCCTCACAAGCTTCCAATGCTCTTGGAAATCTCTTATCATCTCACCTCTTCCTATCTCTGTTCTCTGTGTTCTATTTGTATATATATATTGGTCTTTTATGGTTTTGAAGAGATAGAACAACAACAAAATTAAAACCCCTATTCGTGCAATACTTTGTGAGAGTATTTGCTGAGTGTGAAAGAAACTTCTTAGTGGAATTTTGAGTGACTCTAAACGAAGCCTAAGTGGTCTCTTTGTGGGTCTTTGTGTCTTGGTGGCTTTGTGGATGTTTTGCAACCATGAGGGTTGCCAGCCGGTGGTGGCGCTTGGGCATTCGGTTGTCGGATCTGACTCCTGAGCCAGTTACTTTACTGCTTTCCATATTGCTATTTTTCTGTTATTCTTTCTTTATTCATTGATCTGAAATTATTTTATAAGGATTTTCAAATCCACAATTATCTCCGTAGTTATTGTGTCATTTGGGTTCGTCACTTTGTGGATAAATCCCCAACAGATCTCATCAAATTATCTTCCACGATTCTTTGAAATTCCTCGCACTTTCTATTTCTCCCTCTCTTGCTCCTTGTTTATCGTTATCTTAGTGTGATGCCTATGTTTGTGTGCTTTATTGCTCTTCGAATTCTCTTTTATTTTCTCTCTTTGCATTTCTCCTCCTTGAAATGGTCCCCTTTTGTCACATAGTCGATGTTGTGCCTCATATTTACTATTGTATACGTTAATTGCCTGAGCATATTTAACTACTTTCCTAGCCCGTATTATTTGTTTCACTACAAAAGGTTTTACCTATTGAAGTATTTTGGTATTTGATGCTATTATTTGCTTAAAAATATACAAAATATAAAATTTATAGATTGTCACCTCCGAGAAACAATGAATCATATCGGAGTATAATATTATCGAGTGATCTCATCATATTATCTTCCACGACTCATTAAAATTTTTGCTCTTTCTCTTGCACCTGGTCTTGATTCCCATTATCTTAGTGTGTATGTGCCTGTGCATACCTGGATACTATTAGTTACTCAATGTACCCCATTTATAACATCTACTTCCTTTCAGTGACCCCAAAATAATGGTTCTAAGACTAAAAGTATTCTTTTTCCCCGTAACTACCTTCTTGCTAAAGCAATGATGTGATGCTTCTAACTTTTATCTAATATATCCTGACTTTTTTAGTTTGTTGTTCTGCAGGTTATCCACTTTCGCTCCTTGGAAACGCCTGAAAATGATGAATTTTGTTTACAACTGTGAGTTCAATAGAAAACAAACTTTTAATTCTAGAGTGTGATTTCCTATGTTATGATTGGTAATATTGATCCGCTTAACCCTGCTATTCAAATTTCATTAATTGTGAAGGTCAAAGCTTGATTCATATGATGAAGTTGTTAAGAGAGTAGCGAACCAACTCGGAGTCGATGATTCCAAACTACGGCTTACATCACATAATATCTACTCTTAGCAACCAAAAGCTCATCCTATAAGATATCGAGGAGTAGAAAACTTGTTAGAGATGCTATTGCATTACGACAAAGCACGCATTCATACAACTCTAAGTCGGGGTTCATTTGATGAGGGTGTTAAACATACAAAGCATTACTTTCTTGTTTAGCTTTCTGATATTCTGTACTTTGAAGTAGTGGATATACCTCGGCCAGAATTGCAAGAGTTGAGAATCCTCAAACTAGCTTTCAGCTATGCGTTAAACTCTAAAGTGAGTATTGATTCATAATTGGACTTTATGCTCCTATACAAGTGCATACATATGCAAGACTTGCAAATTTATTATATATTTAGCAAACATTAAATATCTTATTTGTTTTCCATATATAGCTGGAAACTCACATTATTAGGCTGCCAAAAGAAAGCATTGCGGGTGATGTGCTTGAGCATCTCAAGGAGAAGGTAATATAGCTAACAAGTTGTTACCGGGAGTGTGCGTGTGTGTGTTCCTAGAATTCTAAGATTTGTGTCATAACATAGGGTTATATGATTTTTAACTGTTGCAATGTTTACATTAAACAGGTGAAACTTTCTCGTCCAAATGCGAGCTCAGGTTGCTGGAAGTATTCTTGCACAAGATTTATGAGGTCTTGAATTATTGCATCGTCTTTTATTTTCATTCATTAGTTTCCTAATATTAATATCAAAATAATATTCTTCTAAACTTTTACTTAATGATCCAACTTAAATAGTTAAGTTCAATTACGCCGAAAAATCTTGTATGGTTTGGCTACACACAAATTGCACGCGTCAGAGATATGCACTCCAACTTGGAAGTTGGTCTGAGTACTTCCTAGGTTTTTGTATTTTGCCCATGTGGTCTTCACTTAGTAAATTGTATATTATGTTTCCAAATGGATGTTAGAAATTCCTTATGTCTAGCCTTCTATGCTTATTTTTTAAAGTTGCTGAAACGCTAAGTTTCTACAGATATATCCTAATAATGATAAGATCACAACAAGAACTGACAATCGCTGGACTTTACGAGCAGAGGAGGTATGTTTCTATCTCTATACATATGTGTGTCTATGTATATAAATGCTTGCATTTTTCAGGTGATACACATAACAAAAAATATCTTGCTAATTGCTTTCCATGTTAGTATTGTGTCTTTGATAGGCTACGATACATTTTCCTTTAAAGTTGGCTTCCCCATATGTTCATCTTTAATAACAACAATTTCTTCACTTTTATAATTTCTCATTGCAGATTCCAGAGGAAGAAAAATTTCTTGGCCCAAGTAAATGTTTGATTCATGTGTGTCACTTCATGAGGATGCTCAAAACCAGACGGTAGTATTTTCAGTTCGTTACTTCATAGTTTTCCTCAGATATTTGTACTCATTCTACCTCTATAATTCAAATACAAGTGCATCTCTTTCATTTTCTTACTTTCAATTCTTATATATTTATTTTGCTCCTGGCAGCAAATTAAAACTCTTGGCGAGCCATTTTTATTGATGATCAATGATGGTGAAACTTTCTCTCGTGTCAAGGTTCGTGTGCAGAACAAGTTGCAAGTACGAGATGAGGAATTTTCAAAGGTATTACAGCCCGAGCCTAATTGTTACAATCACTTTAAATGAAAATGATGGTATGATGCTTATGTGGTTAGGCATGTTACAACTTCTACTTTCTGCTTGAATCTTCTCGATTTTATGCAGTGGAGATTTGCTCTTGTGTTGCATAGTCAAGCAGAATAATTGTAGGACTAAGATACTTTGTTCGACCATTTCCAGGTGTCACTCACTCTCTCACACAGACACACTCTATGACAATATTTATATGCAAATGTGCTTAAATTTCATAAGATGCTTTGACTCTACAGAGAAGCAGTATTTGTGTTTATTGGGAGCAATATCTTGGACTGGACACGTTAACAATACCCTTAGAAGGCTCCTGCAGCAAATCAGGGAATCTATACCTTGTTTTATTTTCTTTTTTTTTTCTTAATAAATTTTATTTTGTTGCTCGATGTTGATAATCTTACCAAAAGTTTTGCAGAAAACCTAACACTATATTTGGTTTCATTTTTCACTTGTTTTGATGTGTTTTATAGAGATAGAGAGAGAAAATAACAATACATACATATGTTTGGTTTTGTTTAATAGGAGAGAAAAACTATTGTTCATTGTCAAATCATGTCTCTTTTATATATATTGATATATATGTATGAGTATGTATATAATTTTTTTAGTTGTAGGGCCTTTAATTAGTGTAGACTTATTTTGACAAAAAACAAATGAGATACTATTTCAAAACTTCTCAAAAAACTACCAAAACTTTCAAAACAAATCAAGGCAAACATTGTCCATATTTTGGCCCATCTCGAAAATGAAGCAAAATTGAAACCAAATATTATGTAAAAATTTCATTTCATGCTATATGTCCTTTTAGTTATCTACTGAACAAATAAGTCGATTGTTGTATTATGAGCCCTGACCTTTATGTGCAAAACGAAAACTTAATATGGCATGCTATAGAACACAAGACGTACCTTAGTTGCTCTAAAAACAAAAACAAGGCAAGCAACGTACTAAGTTTACGAATTCATGACATATTTGTTTTATATCTGCATTTGCAGTGATATGTTTGTGTTTTCTATAAGAATAGTTCTAAATAAGATCTGCAATGACCTCTTCTTCTCAGTATCGCACCTCACATAACAAGCCTTTGAGGATTTACAATTAGGAGTGTGGCTGCTAGTCGGGTCCTTACATAGCTAGATCTTGAAAAATCATAAGTAAAACATAGGAAAAAATGCAAGCAACCACTTGTGATATCGCAAATGAGCAAATTACCCCCTAAAAAAATAGCGATTTGTCTGACCATAATTTTTCTATCCTTTATTCTGAATTCGTTAATTCAGAATGAACCAAATCTCCCCAAGTAGGATTCGAACCTACGACCAATCGATTAATAGCCGACCGCTCTACCACTGAGCTATTGAGGAACAACGAGAGATTAGATCTCATAGAGTTCAATTCTCGTTCTCAACCCATGACCAATATGAGCTCGAACCCTCCTTCGTAACTCTCGGAACTTCTTCGTAGTGGCTCCCTTCCATGCCTCATTTCAGAGGGAACCTCAAAGTGACTCTATTTCATTATATTCCATCAAAGAAATTAAGCCCTGAGATTGTTGATGCAGTGTTCTTAGGCTATGTGGAGACAAGTTATGCTTTGAGATTTATGATCATTAAATTAGAAATTTCAGGCATTAACGTCAACACAATAGTCGAATTTTCTAATCCTACTTTAATGGAAGATATATTTTCTACTATTGCGGGAATACCTCAAACTGTTTCCTTAGACGACTCACTTGCCTCCACTTCTATTCCGGATCATGCAGAAAACATGACAAATATAGGGGTAAATCCTAGTAGTTCTAGTTTGACGCATGAAGAGTTAGATACACCTAGAAGGAGTAAGAAGGATTGTCAAGAATTTTGGAAGTGATTTTGTGACTTGCAATATCGAGGATGATCCTGTAACCTACAAAGATGTTATAACTTCTTCCAAAGTCAAATAGTGGAAGGAATCTGTTGAAAGCGAGACAAGCTACTTTGTATCTAATGGGACATGGCTATTAGTCGATCTCCTTCGAGGCTCTAGCAGGGTCAGGTCAGGTGTAATTTTCAAAAAGAAATAGAAACCTAATGAAATTGTTGATAAGTTAAGGCCAGATTGGTGGCCAACGGATTTAAGCAAAAGAAAAGGAGAAATTATTTTGATACATATTCTCTAATACCTCGATTGACTACTATTCGATTGCTTGTAGCACTTGCTTCGATGTATAATCTTCTGATTCACCAGATGAATGTGAAAATAGCCTTTCTGTATGGTGAACTCGATGATGAAATGTACAAGGATCAGCTTAAGAGATTTGTAGCTCATGGTAACGAGAACAAAATTTGTAAACTTGTTAAGTCACTCTATAGACTAAAAACAAGCATCTAAACAATGAGGAAACTACTCTATCGTTTGGCTTCACTAATGAGAATGACAAGTGTATATACTGTAAGGTTAAAGAGGATAATATTATCATTCTGTACGTGTACGTAGATGACATTCTGTTAATAGGATCTAATTTAGATATTATCACCAATATCAAATCATTCTTGAAACATAAGTTTCAAATGAAGGATATAGTTGATTAGATCAATTAATGATATAGCCATTTCTCCATCAGAAGTTATCATATTAGTGAAGCCAACCCTATATGTTTGCCAACCCTCAGATTATCATATTAGTCTGTTGAGTCCATAGATAAATAACTATATATTTCATTTAATGACTATTTTTATTAACAACTTTTCTTACTAATTAGATATTATTAATTAAAAAAAGATTTATTTAGTAAAATGTTAACCGAATAATTAATGCAATTGATTTACTATATTATATTTGCCTAATCATCACTAAACTAGCTAATTCGATTAATTAACAATAATAAAATTAATTAATCGACTAATCATTATCTAATGAATAAATAAAATAATTTAACTAGGTAACAACCCGAAAAAAAAAACATAAATAATTTAAACTACTCATTAATTATTAACTAGCAAGTAGTTAAATCAATTAAAGAAAGATAGTAATTAATTAATTGTCATAAAAAAAGATGAAGGAAATGACGGAAATGAAACGGACAGCTCTTCCCAAAACTAATATTTCCATATGTTATTCTATATATATGCCTACATATATATATATATATGTATAGCTACATCCTATTATTATATTTACGAGTGGCAAACGCTTACAAGCTGCCTCGATTTTGATCTTGAATTCGAGCTCAATTGCCTCTGTACATCAACTCGGGATCTTTTTCTATATTTTTTGATTTTTTATTTTTAAAATTTTTATATATTTAATTTCATATTCAATACTTTATCAATTTTATACTCAAAATTGACATATTATAATTATTAATCAATATCATACATTTTATTTGGATAACAATAAATTATGAAACTTTTATTTATACATTTAATCTATATACAGAAATAAATATATTCAACAGCTTAGTAAATTATAATATTTTTTATAAAATAATTATTCAATATGTCACATATAAACTTTATGTGATATTTTAATATATACTTATATTGTGTTATACTTTTTTGAAATTGATAAGTGATTCACTTATGATTTTATTTATTTATTTTTGAGTTTTATATTTAAATCAAGATACATACTATGCATTATGAAATTATTTATTCTTATAAATTTATGTCGACATTTATTGACTCTTATGAATTAATCTAAAAATAATGATAATAATAAGAATAATGGTGGTTGAGCAATTTTAATTATTTCAATTATTACTTTACTGTATATATATAATGAGATCAAAAAGTTTAATCAACAATTACAATATCATAAAATTCGGGCACCCGATTAATGTCAAATTTAATATATATAAGACTGTATACACTAGATCATACCTGATGGTATGATTTAAAATCACATGGCCTAACTCAATGATACATCACTTTGAATTATTATTTTTATGTTCCGAGTATGAAATCTCGACATTCGTATATCTAATAAGTCTAAAATTTTATCAAATATTTTTTTCTGCAAGTTTGATAATATCTAACGGTTTGATCTGCATTTTGATGGTTTGATTAAACCATGCTGTTCAACAATGTAACAGGATAGTTACATCAATGTAATATTGATGCGTTAAAAAAACACATGGGTCCAATTGATATGGACTATGCTCAAAGCTTGGGCCGCAACGATTGCCAATTCGGAAGGGTGGAGCTATAAAAAGGCGTTAGCACTCCAACGCCCAAGTTAGTATCAGATTTAGGAGAAAAGTAATATTAAGAAATAAAATATAAGGAAAAATCTTATTAGAGTAAGCGATTTCTTGAGAGAAATCATGATGATAGTACAATTTGAATCAAGAATAGAAAGTGATTTTTCAAATTCTAGAGAGTGTCCCTCTTGGTGGATGGAAGATGTCCCTCTTGGTGAACGGAGAGTGGCATTCTTGTTGGAGGACTGAGGACGACGTCCTTGTTGGAGGACTGAAGAATACGTCCCTGTTGAAGGACGAAAGAAGGCGTTCCTCTTGGTAGATGGAAGGTGTCCCTCTTGAGGAATGCTGAAATGAGAAATTGAAATGAAAATAAGGATTTCGTGAATAAAATATGAAAAACGCACGATTTGAGAGTTGCAGCAAAATAGCAAGACAGTTTCCAGCTTCTTGAAGAGGGGCTACATGTATCTATGTTGAGGGGTACTGCTTGTATTTATAGAGAAGGAGTCCCTCTTCGCACGAACTTTGGAGTGACCTCCCTTTTTGAGAAAGAAGGCAAAAATCCAGGGATAAGGCATGATTTTATCTCCTCCTTGACTTGAGCGACACGTTTTTGGTTGGAGGAGGACTCCTTTTATATGCGAACTCATGTTCTGCGAGGAGTCCTTTTAGGTCAAGGAGTCCAACTTCTTGAGGGTGCCTCCCTTCCTCCCGGCTTGGGCTTGGAAGGTAGGCCTCATACCAGGCCTCCTTATTGGGTCGTTCTTAGTGTACAGGGCTTCCCTTTTAGGTTGAGCCTGGTAATTTTCAGTGGGCCATTCTTATCATGGATTGGTGGGCCTGCCTTGGCTTTCGATCTCTTAATGGGCGAAATTAGAGGAAATGCCTTCAACCTCCTTCCATGAGATTTCTAAGATATTTTGTTTGAACTTTTTACATGATACTGAGGACTTCAAGAGAATCATGCGACTTGGTGTGAAGCCCGATCCATCAACCAAATCACACCTCAATTGTCAGCCCCCATGACTCGTGAGACAGGAAAACAATGAGCGTGTTCCTTTGTTCATAACAATAGAGCAACTTGCCTCTATTTCCAGATGTGCCACGACTCGTGAGACCACATTTGGATAGCGGTAGCTTCCTCATCACATTGTTATAGATGGAAGACTTGGATAGATCGAAAAACCAGTTAGACCTAAGTCCATTAAGGGCCTATTATTTACTTAGTGTCAGGCTCAACCCATCAACCAAATCACACCTCAACTATCGCCCCTACGACTCGTGAAACAAGGAAACAATGAGCAAGTTCTTTTATTCACAATAATGGTGCAGCTTGACTCAATTTGGTAGTGATAAGTTCCTCACCACATTATTGTAGATGGAAACCCTGGACAGAGCAAACCATTTTAATCCAAGTCCATTTTGGGAACTAAAACATTAACTTGGTCCAACCAAGTGAGTTAAATTTGAGTGTTGGTCGAGACCTCAACACATTAATATTTTGCAAGCATAAATATCCAATATTTAAAAGCACTTAAATAAACACATCATGCAAAAGAACCTAGCACACCCCTGTTGGATGATCACGAGCCAACCAATTAGAATAGGTGACCTAAAAGCCAATTGGATTGGCCTTTATGTAATCTGTTCTAGTAACTTTTGTGTAATTGTAACATTATTTATGAATAAAGTGAGTATTTATTGTTTGACAATTGTATTTGTTGTACTCACTAATTATGTTTATATGCTTAACATCACAATAAAACCACAAACCAAATTGTACAACCTATGTAGTTGGGCTGCGCATTTGATGGTGGCCATGAAACTAATTTCTGATTGTTAGGTTTGGAACAAGTCAAGGGTTTCGAGACTCGGCATCAAGACTCCTGTTGAGACTTGCACTAAAATTGCATTCATTGGATTAATGTTGTGTTCCATCAGGGTTGTCAAGCCGACTGAACTGACTTGCGAAAATCGTCATATGGAAGTGTTGGAGGCTTGGTTAATATGATTAGATCTTCTTGGCTCCGATAGTATGGGATTAGTCCTCGAACTTGAGGAACCAAGGCAGTTGCATACATATGATTGTTGTGTATTGGATTTGACGAAGGATGACCTTATCTTGGATGCGGTCATTACAATTCTTGTTCAGTGCAATTGGAATATGTAGTGAGGACGGTGGTTCCCATGATAGAATCCATTACCTTTCAGTATATGATAGTCAAGTCTCTTATGCGCTTCAAGCTCTTAAAGTCTTTGGCCACAAGGATTAGTTGAGTAGGGAATGGTTTCCTATGTCAACTAATAGAGCAAATACATCTCGAGTTATCGAGCATAGTTTCTAGTTAAGGATGACAGATAATGGAAGGACCGCTTCGGTATGGTATTGTGAGCCTAAATATTCATACCAACATTCATCTAGTCTCAGCTGCCATGGATCGTTCCTAGATGGCCACCCATGGTGACGGAAATTTTCGATTAATGATTAATTGAAAATAAATTAATTAAATTGGATTTAATTAATGATTGTGTTGGACACGACCCCAAGTCTAGTTGATAGTGAACCTATAGAGTCACACATAAATCATTATGGAATTAGTCGAATTAATTTGGAATTAATTTGAGAAGAAATAAAGTAATTTAATTGGGTCACATTCATTTGATGGATGGCTCAAGAATTAATTAATTGTATTAATTAAATTTTGCGCTTAACACCTTTAAATTAATTAGATTAATTTACTAGGTTTGGCTTAAGTAATTGATTGGATCAATTAATTAGTTTTTGAGCTTAGATATATTTAATTGGATTATTAAGTAAATTTTTCAACTTAATTGGGCTAAAATTAATTCAATTAATTATTGTCCAATGGAATTAAATCAAGCTCGGTGCATATTTCAAGTCTAAGTCCATTTGAGGGAGGTTGGACCAGGTTATGAAAGAGTTAAAACTCCTCACCATGATGAACATGATGGAGCGATTATTTTATCATGGTTGGAGGTTATATGCATATATGGTTGTAAAGGTTGTCTTGGAGGCAAACTTGGTAGTTATTGAATTTTGAATTCAATTGTATGTGATATACAAAACTATATACATATCCAACATTACCTACCTCCTAAGCCACGAAATTTGCTCTCTTTTTCCCTCTAAAATATTCTCCTTTTGTTATATACTGAATTGAACTAAAGTTAGAACATAAAATAATCCAAAAGTACTAAACAATAGTGTTTGTTTAGAGTTGTTTTTCTTCTTGTTTTTGGTTCTATCTATCAAGAGAAAAACAACTATATCTATTCCATTTTGTGGTATGGACAACTTAGAGGAATTCTAGTTTGATTTTTCAAGTGAAACGGAGCGGGAGAACGTAAAGGGAACAACACACATTGCTGCTCATCTGTACAAACAAAAAGGTAAAGTCTCATGTGTTGTTTCTATGCTTTTTATTTCATCCTCTAGCCGCTTGTCCAGCATATTTATATGTTTGCTATTATACTTTTGAAAAATACCGAACGCCTGAAATTTCGAAGGGAGCATGCCTTTGAACCGATTTAAATTTTTTATTTCACGCTTTCATCGCATTCCCAGGCCATACCGCTTTTTTTCAGTGGTATTAGAGCCCAGTTTGGTATTATGGCTTTAGGATTAACATGTTATTATGTATTGGGCATGAATAACGTGCTTAATTTGCTTTTGGAAAGCATGTTTTATAGCTTTGAGGCATTATTATATATTTAAAAAATATGTATATTTTGCTTTTAGATTATGGATATCTATGCATTTTTTTAAAATTAAAAAATGGAGTGCTACAACTATTGCTGCCTGCCGGCCAATCATTGGCCACCCTGCAGAGAGCGCGCGCGGCCCCTACCTGCACACACGCGAGCACGGCCGGAAGTAGATGGTTGTCTGCTATTTTAACGGCTAGGCCGTTATTCTTTGAAAATTTAATTTTCCACATTTCTGCTAATTTTTGACAAATTTTGATTTTTTGTTAAATTAGATTTTTCTGAAATTAAATTGTGCCTTAAATTAATTGGAAATGTTTTCCAAACAAACAAACAAAAATTGTACATCGGATGTATGGATGATATTCATTTTTTTATTTGCATTATTAGAATGTTATTTTCTGCATTTAATTATGTTTTATTTTTCTATTTGATATTGGATATCAATTGTTAAATATATGGATTGTGTTTATTTGTTTAGCATGTTTATATTTGATACAAATGTGCTAATTATTGGTTTTTTGATAAACAATTGGGATGATAACAAAGCCCATTGGCCGAATGTATGGTTTACTTTTATGTTGGGTGACGCCAACGTGCCTCTTTGTTTTAATTCCTTCTTTCGTTTTTAGCCTTGGAATAATAAGGCTTGCTTCTCCCTCCTTTTGTACTCCCTAACTTTTGATTGGGGTTTTTATTTTCAGTTGTAACAAGTATAGTTAGGAATATGAGGTTTTATTTATTTTGAATAAATATAAGCTTCCGAGGAGATGAAGGCCTAGGTTTGTTGGACGGAGTTCACGACAGAAGAAGAAGGAAGACCCATTAGAATGATAATGGGTTACTATTTTGTAATAGTTAGGCTACACCCTATATTGACCATATACTCAATGGAGGTTTAGTGGGTCACTTAGAATTGGGCTTGTGATAATTCAACAGGGACGTGCTAGGCTTGTTTTTGCATGTGGTAAATGTTTTAAGTTTTGATGTATGATGTGTTTGGAATGTGTTTATACTCAATCATTAAAATTTTATCATGCAAAATGTTATAATGCTGAGGTCTCGGTCAGACAAACTTGAACTCTCACTTGGATGGTGCAAGTAAATGTTAGACCCAAAATAGAATTAAATCAAATGGTTTGATAATTCCAAGCCTTCCATCCACGATAATGTAGTATGGATGCTACTTCTACCATTTTGTGCTCTCACGTGTCGTGGCACATTTGGAATAGAAGAAAGCTACACTATTATTGTGAACAAATGGAATATGCTCATGTTTCTCTATCTCACGAATCATATGGGGCAACAGTTGAGATATTCATTTGGTTGATGGGTGAGGCCTGACACTGAGTAATGTGATTCGCTTGGAGTCCTCGAGATACGTGAAAAGGGGAGGCAAAAGTATATTGGGGATCTCATTGAATGAGAAAGGTAATGATTACCTCCCACAAAACCTTTTTCCTTGTGAAGCGAAAAAGCGTGACATGGAGAATTGTGTTTGTGGATCCCAAACCCACTAGGAAATAGTTTTTCAAATCCCCAGTTGAGAGTGGTGGGATATTGAAGAAATAGTAGGAGAGGTTAATGACTAACTACCAAGTCTTAACTTGTATTTAATGTTATAATCAATTTGCTAATTTCTGCTTTATATTTTGAAAGTTGATGTCTAAGAATCCGTTAACCATGATTTTTGAGACAAATAAATTTAATGGAATGAACTATAATGATTGGCCTAGAAATCTAAGGAATGTCCTCGGTGTTTGTCAAAAGAATAATAACAAATAAATAAACATGCTAGACAAGTGGCTTAGAGGATGAAACAAAAAGCATAGAAACAGAACATGAAACTTTACCTTTTATTTCTATAGTTGAGCAGCAACGTGCATTGTTCCCTTTACGTTCCCCCCTTCACTTTAGAATCCAAATTAGAACACCCCTAATTTTTCCACGCCACACTAAGAATTAGATATAGTTCTTTTTCTATTGCTAAATAGAACAAAAAACAAGAAGAAAAAAAATTCCAAACTAACACTATTTATTAGTGCTTTCGAAATATTTTATGTTCTAAATTTAATCCAAATTCAATATAGAACAAAAAGGAGAACATTTTTGGAGAGCAAAGAGAGCAACTTTCTTGGCTTAGGTGCTGGTTATACATGATATGTGTGTAGTTTTGTATATTACATACAACTGAATTCAAAATTCACTAACTATTAAGTTTGCCTCTAAGGCAACCTATACACACACATGCATATAACCTTCAACTATGATAAAATAGCCACTCAATTATCTTCATCATGGTGAGGAGTTTCAACTCCTTCTTAACTTGCTCCAACCTCCCTCAAATGATCTTGGACTTTAAGTATGGACCGGACTTGATTTAATCAAATTAAATTAAGTCCAACCAAAGTCCACTGGATAATAATTATTTAAATTAATTTTAGCCCATCTAAGTCCAAAGATTCATTTAATCTGATTAAATAAATCTAAGCCCAAACTCTAATTAATTGATTCAATCAATTATTTAAGACAAACCAAATAAATTAATCCAATAAAATTAAAGGTATTAAGCCCAAAATTAATTAATTCATGAGTCATCCATCAAATAGATTATTAAATGAATGATCCAATCATTTATATATATTCTCCTTGAATTAATTTAATTTGATTAAATTAATTTATTTTTTCTTGAATTAATTCTAAATTAATTCCACCAATTCCATAGTGATTTATTTATGACTCTTTAGGTCACTCTCAACTAGACTTGGGCATTGTGTTAAACATAAATAATTAATTAAATCTAATTTAATTAATTATTTTCAATTAACCATTAATCAGAAGTGCCCGTTATCATGGGTGGTCGTCTAGAAACGGTCCATGGCACTAGAGACTAGGTGAATGTTGGTGTGAACATTTATACTCTCAAGTTCCATACAGGTACGGTCCTTCCGTCGACCATCTCCCCGCCTTAGACTAGGGCATAGAATTTGCCGTAGGTTCCCATCCTGGACTAGGCAACTATGCTGAATACTTGAGATGCGCTTACTCTATTGATTAATAAAGGAAATCATTTTCTATTCGACCAATCACTATAGCCATAAACTTAGAGTGTCTAAGCCATCTCAAAGCGCATAGGAGATATATTCATCATATACTGATAGGGGACAGATTCTATCTTGAAATCCACCATCCTCAATATATAATCCAGCTACACTAGAAATGGTTTATAATGACGACATCGAAGGCGCAATCATCTCTCGCCAGATCTAAGATATAGCCATCATATGTATACAACTGGTATGATTCCTTAAGTCCAAGGACTAACCATGTACTATTGGAGCTGGGAATTCAAGTCACATCGACCAAGCCTCCTAGGCTTCCATATGATGATTCTTGCAAGTCAAATCAATCAGTTAACAACATTGTCAATTAATCCACTAAAATTGCATAGGCATCCCATGTCTGTCGCTGATGAAATACGACACTCATCTAATGAACGCAATACTTAGTGCAAGTCTCTATAGGACTCTTGATGCCCAGTCACAAGATTCCCGACTTGGAACGTTTCAGATCAATCCTCAAAAGGTGGTTTATGGCTGCCATCCAATGCGCAACCAAACTACATGGGTTATTCAATTGGTCCGTGGGCATTTGTTGTGACGTTAAAATCCTATTCACCATAAATAGTAAGCACAACAAACACATGGTGCCATAGATAAATGCTTGATACAATCATTAAGATAATATCACATTCGTAAAGATTGCTAAATGATTTCGAGAAGCCCCAATCCAAGTGGCTTTCCTGGTCACCATTTCTAACGAAGGAAAGGTGGGTTCTAAGTCAATAAATGCAAATGAAGTCTGTATGCATTGCCGAGAAAAGGACCATTAGAAGAGGTAGTGCCCCAAGCTCCTTTCCAGTGCAGGTATATTTATTGTTAAGGTTAACATGATAACTAACTCTGCTTCTTGGGTATTAGATACCGGCTATAGAGCTCACAGCTGCACTGATTTGCTGGAGCAGAAAAGAAGCAGAAAGCTAAGTAGAGACGACGTGGTCCTGAAGCTTGTTGATGGCAAGGTTGTTCCTACTAAAGCTGTAGGGAGAGTCTACTTAGTTGTTAGTGATCATGTTAGGATAGAATGATTTCTTCATGACTGCTCAAAATAAATGTAAAAGAAAAAATGAAGAAAACACGCAGATTTGGCATGCAAGGCTAGGTCACATCTCTCACGATAGGATTAAAAGGTTGGTAGGCTCAAAAAGTTTAGAGATAGATGATTTGGGTCACCTACCAGCCTGTAAGTCTTATCTAAAAGAGAAGATGACCAAGACGTTTGTGGGCCACTAAATACACAAGCCAGAGGTGGTGACTATTTAAGAGGGGAATTCATAGATTACCTAAAAGAGAATGAAATTCTCTCAGTGGACCCCTCTTGGAATGTGACAACTTAACGATGTTTCTGAAAGGAGGAATTGAACCTTGTTGGACATGGTTTGGTCCATGATGAATTTTACCGAACTATCCTTATTCTTCTGGGGATATGCTCTTGACACGACAATCAAGTTGTTGAACATGGCGCCTTCTAAAACCATGGCCCAAACTCCGTATCAGATATTGTACGGCAAGCCTGCGTCCTACAAGTACTTGAAGTGTGGGGTAGACCTGCATACATTTAGAGCCTAGTGGGAGACAAACTGGACTCGAGGTCTAGTTTGTGCAGGTGCGTGGTTATCCTAAGGAAACTGGGGTACTATTTCTATGATACCTCCGAACAACAAGTTATTGTCTCGTGAAATGCAGTGTTCTTGAAAAAAGATTTTTCAGTGGATACCCAACGTGAGGAATAACTCCTTGAAGAATCTAGTGAGGCAACACCTCAATGGATGTAGTGACATCATCTACACCTATAGTTCCCACTAATGATATTCCTGTCCTCCGAAAGTCTGTCAGATTGTCCCAACAACCTGAGAGGTAGGGATTTTTATGTTTGACTGGTCAATTTGATGTCGGACATTTATTCAGAAAAATGAATTGTGGCCATGAAACCCGAGATGCACTCTATAAGTTCAAATAATGTTTGGACTTTGGTAGACTCACCCAAGGGTGTTAAACCTGTTGGTTGTAAATGGGTCTACAAACATAAGCTTGGAGCTGACGGGGAGGTTATTACCATTAAGGCCAGGCTTGTGGCGAAAAGGTATACTCAACGACCTGGGTCGATTTTGAGGAAACCTATTCGCCCATAGCAATGGTCAAGTCCATTCAGATTATGCTTGCCATAGCTGCATGTTATGACTATGAAATATGGCAGATGGACGTGAAAACAACTTTCCTTAATGGTTTTGTTGAGGAAGACATCTATATGGATCAACCCGAATCCATAGTTGAGGCTTTTGACTCTATCTGACGGTTTCACATCTGTTGGAGAAGAGCCGAAGGTTTTCCATCTACAAAGGTCCATCTATGGTCTCAAACAAGCTTCCCGAAGTTGGAATATCCATTTTGATGAGGTCGTACAGGATTATGATTTCATCAAGAACGATGTTGAGCATTGTGTATACAACAAGGTCAGTGGGAGCTCAATTGCGTTCCTCGTGCTCTACGCGGACGACATCCTGCTCATTGGGAGTGATGTTAAGATGTTAGGCGACACTAAAGTATGATTGTCCACACAATTCTCCATGAAGGATTTGGTTGAGGCTTCCTACATCTTAGGGATCAAGATTATCTGGAATAGATCTAAAAGAATGTTAGGAATTACCCAAACCTCGTATGTTGAGAAAGACTTCAAGATATTCAAGATGAAAAACTCTAAACGAGGATTCCTTCCTATGAGGCATGGGGTTAAGCTGTCCAAGAAACAGTTTCCTAAGACTGATGAGGAATTTAGATTTATTATAGTTATTAAATAAGCTGTCCAAGAAGCAGTCACAAGACCAGATGTCATTTTTGCTTTGAGCATAACAAGCAAATATCAGGCATGTCGGGTGAGGCTCACTGGACTGCAATCAAGAACATACTTCAATACCTGAGAAGGACTAAAGATACGTTCTTGGTTTACGGTGGTGGAGAGTTAATTCTGGAAGGCTACAATGACAATAGCTTCCACTCTGATGAGGATGATGCCAAGTCTCAATTAGGGTATGTATTCAGGCTGAATGGTGGTGTAGTCGCATGGAAAAGGTCCAAACAAGATACCACAGTGGATTCCAGCACTGAACCTGAGTACATAGCGCCTTCAAAAGCAACTAAGAAGGCAGTTTAGATGAAAAAACTCTATCCAAGATTTGGGTGTAGTGCCTAGCATTGCCGACCCAGTGCTTATCTTCGGTGATAACAACGGGGCTATAACGCAAGCGGAGGAACCGAGATCTCATCACAGATCCAAGAACATTCTTAGACATTACCATCTACTTAGGGAGATGGAGGGAAGAGGTGACGTTCGGATGGACCAAGTCATATCAGCAGAAAATATAGCATATCCATTGACCAAGCCAGTGTCGCAGATTGCTAAATTCTCAGCATCTTGAAAGACAGGTTCGAGGATAATAAGTGATTGGCTTTAGAGTCAAGTGGGAGTTTGTTAGGATAAGTGACCAAAAAATCAATTAGATTGATCTTTATGTAATATATTCTGACAATTTTGGTGTAATTGTAACATTGTTTAAGAATAAAGTGAGTGTTCATTATTTGGTAGTTGTATTTATTGTGCTCACGAATTTTGTTTATTTACATAACTGAAAAGCACCGCTACGTGTGAGTGGATCAGTCCGGGAATGCGCAAGCGGAAGCGGTTAAAATAAATTGCGTAAAATAAAATGAAATTGCAACGAAATCATAAATTCCAAGGGGTGTACCCTTGGAGTTCCCCTTCGTTCGATGTAGTTAATAAAGCTAAACGACAATAAAATTAATGGGGCTATTGGTATAGTAAAAAATGGGAGGAACAAAAAATCGTAAATCAAGAATTACCTTTTTCTTAATTAATTCAAACCTTCTCCGTTTGATTTGTTCACCCAAGGCGTCAACGTAGAGATCCTCTAAAGTCGCATCCACACCACACCGGAACTTGGGATTCCTCATTTCAATTTGATAGAAAAGAATTAAGGAGAAGAATACACCAAGTGTGCACAAGAGGGGGGGTTTGGCCGAGTGGAATGAATAGGGGGAAGAAGAAATTATTTTCTTTATTTATTATGTATGCATTACTTATTCCAAATAACTAATATATATATATATATATATATATATATATACCTTGAATGGATGCATTAAATATGTCTAGGTTCATTTAATCATCCAAAAGGTAATAATCCTTTATTCCAAATAAAGGATGACTAACATGGCATTTTTCAAAAATAATTTTGTTAGTCAATAATTTTCTTTTTCAATTATTTCCACCAACTTAATTAATGAGCTTGGGCCGATTTTAATTAATTAAAATACCAGCCCCAAATAATTATATACAATTTAATTAAAGCCCACTTAATTAAGTCCTTTCCTATGTCGAGCAATTTGGCATAACGCGATCTCAAGTAGTAAGCATAGACACCTAGTCTAGAATGGGAGCCTACACCAAATTCCATGCCCTAAAATAATGCCGGGAGATGATAGATGGAAGGACGATACCCGTATGGACTCGAGAGCCTAAAAGTTCACATGGATATTCGCCTAGTCTCTAGTCCTATGGACTGTTGCTAGACGACCATCCATGGTGATGGGCTTTCTTAATCAAGGGTTGATCAAGAATTATTAAATAAATTAGATTTAATTAATAATAATGTTTGACACTAGCCCAAGCCTAGCTGAAAGGTGAACCTAAAGAGACACACAAATTACCAAGAAGGAATAAGGAATTAATTCAATAAGTAATTGCATTACTTACAAATAACAGAGATCCATTGGATGCAGCCCAAGGATAAATTACTAGGATTAATTTATATTGGGCTTGCCTTTATTATTTAATAAGTCAAACATATAAATTAATAAAGGCTTATTGGGCTCATGTATTTAATTGAGTTAAATATATGATGAACTTAATTAGGTAGATTTTAATTAAATTAGATTTAATTAAAATTAATTGGGCCTTGTATTTTTATCTTAATAAAATCGACCAAAAACACCCTAAACTAAGCTTGTTGAAAAATTGCCTAGCAATTATCAGTTTGGAAAGTGCTATGTTAGCCATTCTTTATTTGGTATAAAGAATATATTACCTTTTGGATTGTAGAATGAACCTCGACACATTTCAGTACATTCATACAAGGTATATATATTAGTTATTTGGAATAACTAATAACATAACTCAACACAAACACTAAGTTCCTACCCTAGAGCTCCAAATCGGCCTCTCCCTGTTTCTACATAGTTGGTGTGATCTTTTCTCCCTTATTCATTTTCAGCAAATTGAATTAAGAGATTCCATATTCCGGTGTGGTGTAGACGTGTCTTTAGAGAGCTTCAACGAAAGAAAGTTCGAAGTAAATAAGGCAAAGGTAATTCTTGATTTACGTTTCTTGCATCTTCTAGTTTTAATTTTACCATAAGCACTGTTTTAGTTTATTGTTTACTTAATTAACTACATCGAATGCCAAGGAACTCCAAGTGTACACCCTTCGAAGCATGATTTATTTAATTTGATTTTTAATTTGTTAATTTTTATTTACGGCTTTCGCTTGCGCATTCTCGGGCCTATCCACTCGGATTTTTGTTGCTTTCAAGTGGTATCACTGCTCGGTTCGATGTGAATAAGCATTATAACGTGATTTTATTGCTTTTGAAGCATGTTATTCATTTTGCCTACTCTTGTATAATTATATGAGAAAATTAACTTTTACAATTTTTGTAATTTTTTGGATGATTTAAGTATTTTAAGAAAATTAAATTTTCCGGTAAAATATTTACTTTTATTTTTAGTATAACGTGTAGAAATAAAAGAATATTTTACTGTTTCTTCCGTATTCCATTTTTTGCTAGGCCGTTTTTTACCGTTTCTTCCGAAAAATTGGATTTTATAATTTTTCCGGTCCTCCTTCTTTTGTTCGTAATGGCCCAGAGGCTATCAAAGCGCGAGCACCGTCACCCGCAACTCGTGTGTCTTATTTCGTTCTTGTCCTAAAAAAATGGCCAAGTCCCAAATCAAAACTGGCCCGGCGCCCGACCCCCACAGGGCGAGTGTGCGCGCGCCCCCACAGGACGTGTGCCCGACGAGCATGCGCGCGCCGCACCACTTCCCGCCACCATAGGAAAGGAATGGTGCCGTGCGTGATACAACGAAAACCTAACACGTCTCGTCCGCGTCCGTCGTCAGCGGCCGTTGCCTTGCTCGTCGTCCGCATCCCTGAAAATGATCCCGACAGCCCAGTGAAAACGGCCGTCATCCTTGGCTCCCGGCCCTGAACGTCGGCAGTCAATGACCTAATGTGCGGCAAGCGTCTACCGCAGGTCGGAAAGACATGCCCACGTTGGCGGGGCTGCCAGCGAGTTAGCCCGACTAATGCCATCCGCTTGTTCGCACGTCTGGGTCTTCCGAAAAATTGGATTTTCTATTTTCTTAAAGATATTTATTTTTTCTAATTTAATTTTGGATAATATTAGATTTTCTCTAAATTAAATTGCTTTAATTAATTTGGTTGGATGCATGAAACTCTGTGATCCTTTTAAATTGTAAATATTAAACTTGTTGTTTTCTGCATATAATTGTTTGTCGTGATATTGGATATCATGTTATTTTTCTTGGGATGTTCATTTTTTTTTTATCTAGCATGATTAATTGTGATTATGTGGTAGTTGAATGTTAGTGGATGATCACGGAGCCTTAGACTGCATGTATGGCTTTTTATTTTTTTGGGTGGGTCTGTGTACCCTTGTGATTTATTTTCTCCTCTCTCTCTTTTTATGCCTTGGAACAATAAGGCTTGCTCTCATCCCCCTTATGTACTCCCCCGGTTTTGATCAGGATTTCTTGTTTCAATTGTAATGATAGTAACATTGGTTTTCGGTGAGGTTTTATAATTTCTATGTAAAGGCAAGCCTATGGAGATGAAGGCCCGCGAAGAAGGAAGGAGTTTGAAGGCCCATTTATATGTTGATGGGTAAATCACTATTGTAATAGCATAGGGTCACCTTAGATAGTCCTTAGACTCAGTGAGTCACATAGGTTGGGCTCTTGATCATCCAACAGGGGTTGCTAGGTTTCATTGCATGCGATGCGTTTACTTAATGCATTAAATATTTTATATTTGTGCATGCAATGTTAATATGTGATGAGGTCTCGGTCTAAAAACTCAATATTAACTCTCACTTGGTTGGACCAAGTCAAATATTAGGCCTATAATGGACTTCGATCCAAATGGTTTTGATCCGTCCAAGCCTTCCATCCACAGCAATGTGGTGAGGAAGCTACCGATAGCTAAGTGTGGTCTCATGAGTCATGATACATTTAGGATAGAGGAAAGCTGCACCATTATTGTGAACAAAGGAACATGTTCACCGTTTTCCTGTCTCACGAGTCGTGGGGGACGACGAATGAAATGTAATTTGGTAAATGGGTGGGGCCTAACATCGAGTAACATGATTCACTTGGAGTCTCGGAATCATGTGAATAGGTGAGGTAAAGGATCTTGGGAATCTCATGGAATGAAAATGGTATTGGATACCTCCCACGAGGCCTTTGGCATTTGAATCGTAAAAGTGGGGCATGGCAAATTCGCTTGTGGATCCTAAGCTTACTAGGAAATATTACTCCTGAAACCCAACTTGAGAGTGGTGGACTTTCGTATAAATAGTGGGAGAGTGGTGGGCTTTCGTATAAACCAAGTCTTTAAGCTTAATTCATAATATTTTGGTAAATGTAAATTTCATTAAGTAGAGGGGGTACATAAGTACAGTACAACAAGCATCAATTAGGTAGATTCCTCGAAAAACCAAGGAATCCTCCATAAACGATAAAATGTGCATCTGCTAACAGCATAAGGCAGTTGAACAGTAAGAATCCTCTATCGCACATCGTCAAGAATAAGTATACCCAAAGTCCGTGAATCACGATGGCTCCCATAAAAAAGTCGAAGATTACGCTCACGCTAGATGTGATAAATCAAGGAACCAAGTAAGGCATGATAGGACGCATATATCATGTGCTTGCCCCTCCATCTGCTAGGCCACGAGCGGTTAGGCCAAGGGAAGCGAAGTGTGAGTTGAATCACCTGAAACAACTGTCTCTGTCAGCCATGTATTCATAAGGCTAGGAACATTTGGAAACTGTCGAATAAATGGGCCTAACTCATGACAAGGATCCTGCCATAAATAGAACATAGCCCCATCTCCAATAACATACTCAACAAACGGTCGAATGAGGGGCCGAAGATGGAGGAGATTTCGCCAGCCCCATGAACCCCTTCGATTTGATACCATCCAGATAGAAATATCTCACAGTCTCATGTAATAGATCCAATCTACCCAGTCATATGCCCTATTACACCGAATAACTTGCCACAGTTTAACTCCCATAAGAGCACGGTTGAGAGCAGTGATGTCTTGGTTGCCTTGACCACCTTCATTAATAGGTCGACATACACAATCCCAAGCAACCTTCGCATTTTTACGGAAGTTGAATCCTTCATAGGAAAGCCCTCAGTCGCTTTTCTACCTCCCGAGTGACACCCTTAGGCAAAATAAAAGCAGAAGTCCAATATACACCAAGAGCAGTAAGAATAGATTTAATAAATTGTACTCGTCCAGCATATGATAAAAACGTACCTTTCCAACCCTTGATACGCTGATCAAGTTTGTCAAGCAGGAGTATACAATGCAAAAGAGTAAGTCACAACGATATAAGGGGGAGTCCCAAATACTTCATCGGTATCTGTCCCTCCTAATCAGAAGCTGATCATGAGAGAATCATGTGACTTTTTTGTACATTAACGCGAAGGCCCTTAATTTATAATATTTCAATCATTTGCTGATTATTATTTAATTTTTTATTTTCTAGAAAATATCTAAGAACCCTTTAACCATGATAATGTAGACTAACAAATTCAATGTCACGAACTACAACGATTAGCTGCGAAATATGAGCGAAATATCACCTTGATCCCATCGAGGGGTTTCTCTCCATAACAAGTTTGGTTCTCCACCTCAAGTCTAATTTGTCCAAACTTTCTATAAGTTCTTGAACTTGTGAACCCTCTACTTGCATTTGTGTATTTAGTAACTTACAGATGTCCATTTTGGATCCAATCCAATAGATCATTTTATAAAGCATTCTTTGTCCCACAAAGTGCTTTCACGGCTTTCTTCCTTCTCGAAAAGGATCCACAAGTTTGTAAACTCAAATCATCTATTGTTAGACTCTTTGAATCTCCCAACCTACTCATCCTATCTCGAGGGATATGGCCCTAGCTCATGCATGCCACTCTCTGTAAGTTATGTTCTACCGTTTTAGTCATTTGTTTTGAGCATGCATACTCCAATTATGCAGTACGATAATAACTCAGCGACCCAAAAGAATCTTTTATTGATCAAGTTTTGTAGTCTAATTTGTCCAACAGTTGACTAACGACTTCATCACGTTGAGTTACATTATCGTATACTATTTTGACATGAATACTATTAGCTAAGTCTATTTAGTCTTATTGTTTTTCTAGTAATGGCCTAGCTATTCCTTAGCTTTAAGACTACTTCACTTAGCGTTCTATTCCCTTTCATTTCTACCAATCATTTGTGGAAATGCGTTTCAAGAGCAAGTGTCCAACACTTGGAAATAAGAATAGTAATCATGTTTTCTCAACAAATTCCATAGTTGGGTGAAGGGGAGTTCACGACACTCCCTCTTCTAATGCCTTTTAGCAATGTTTTCTCCTACCCTCGCCCATCAAGGCGACAGTAGCGCTGAAAATGCTTGCAATGTCAGACTTAGCTTCATCCTTCTTTCTCATTTGGCGTATGTCTCCCTTGCCTTGCGCTCTTGAGGTTGAAGCCTCCAAATTTAATACCGACAGTGCAGATTCTTCAATCGCTGCCTCGTATTGGTTCAACCATTTTATCAACTCATGAAACGGTCTTCTTAAGCCCATTTAGAGTTTGTGATAAACAGGTCGAAGGAGGGATGAGGGGACCGAAGGATTACGTCAATGCACATCTGCTTTAAAGATCATCATTGGGGTCTCAGAGCTTCTCCACAAGGGATTGCATCTTAGTCCAATGTTTGTTGACATACGACGTCCAGTCATCTAGGTTTCAAAAAATACTTTGGCTCGCATTGGTATGGACCAAAATTGTTAAAAAGTAGAAAGCGGACCTATTTTGCAAGTCTAGTAAGATAAAGAACTAATATGCCAAAATTCAAAAAATATAGGACAAAAAATTTTTTCCAGTGAAAATTGACCATTGGGATTATTTTCTTATTCAAATTGCAATATCTCTAAATTTTCTTATTCTTCACACTTGCAAAACTTTCGGTTACATTTTCATTCTGACTATTTTCATTATTTGCAGTGTTTTGGTCCATAGTGGTGGTGTGCACGGCAGATACTATGATGTTGTCATAAGGCCAACTCTATCCATCCAGTGGTATTGAGTTAGTTATGGAATTTAATCCATAAAAAATTGCAATTGTATATTTTTAAATGTTCATTAGCTTCGTATAGTCTGAGAAGCTTAAACTTAACGAGCTTCATTTACACACTAAGTTTTTATTAGGTCATTAACTAATGCTTTTTAGGAAAAAATTGATTCACGTCCTACAAGTTAGCCTCTTTGCGATTTTTGTACACTATTAAATTTTTTATGAAATAAATTTAATAGAATTAAGGCTTGGCATGCAAATTCCAAACTTTTTGGGGTTATGGAATGCAATATGGTGATTTCGAAAACAATGGGACCAGATATTGCCAAAGACTAACTTGTGAGATGTAAGGAAAAATTGTATCTTTGGTCCCATATGTTAGGGCCTTTTTCACTTTAGTCCCATTTATTACGATTTTCTTACATTGTATCCCATAAGTTGAAAATTTTCTAAATTTTAGTCCTTTAGTACATTTTTCGTCCAATAATTAGTGGAACCCTCATAGTCCCCCTTAAAAACCTTCTAACAGCTCCATTAATTATTGGACAAAAAAGTATGATGAGGACTAAAAATGAGAAAATTTTGAACTTATGGGTTGCAATGTGAGAGAATCACAACAAATGGGACTATTTGTAAAAGGCCCAAACATATGGGACCAAAAATGCTATTTTCTCGAGACGTAAAAATGTAAATTTTCTGCTTTTAGCAATAGATTATATGTAGATCTCTCGTTGCAAACTACATAAAGAAAATCATTCTGAATGGTTTCAGGTATAGGTTCGACAATGAATGAGTGACAAAAGAAGACATAATAAAGGCTTTAAACGAACTTTATGGAGGTAAAGAAGAAGTAATTTTTCCTACTTTTATTAAAACTTGTTGATACTTTCTGACCTTTTCATTTATGTCTTGACATCATGTAATGACGACAAATCTAGATAATGCCCTCTTCAAGTTTATGAGGCAGTCTAATGCCTATATGTTGGTGTACATACGTGAAAGTGACAAGGATAAAACACTGTGCGACATTGATGACAGAGATATTTCTCAGCATCTTAAGGTTTGATAAAAAATCAGCTCAAGTCATTTTTACTTTTATAAAAGTAACTTAGAGGGTGTTTGGTTAAGTTTAATTGAAACATCTTATGCTTCTAGATCTTATAAGATATTTTAAGATTTTATAGATATTTATTCATATTTTAAAAATAGGTTCTTAAATTATTTGGATAAATATGATGCTTGAGCTTGTATGACATTACAGTGTTAGGCATAATAAGCTTTTGGATTAATTATATCTTGTCATCTGCATTATGACCGATTTTATACATTGGCATCTAAATTTTTTTTGTGTCAACTTACCATCTTAATTTTTCAAAATTTTACACTCTGCTATTTATAACTATTTCTCAACCAAATTTTTTATCGAAAAAACATCATATGCAGTGCGCATGTGATGTTTAAGGAGTTATGTGATGTGATATTTTTCACATATGCACAACATGCAATGTTCTTCTGCCATAAAATCAATAAAAGGACGATCACACATGGCAAAGTACTAATTCCGCTAAGTTGATATGGTAAGTTGATACAAAAAAAATTCAATGGAGTTTTATGGATTACATGTAGATCTCTCGTTCCAAACTATATAAAGAAAATCATTCTGAATGGTTTCAGGTATAAACTCGATGATGAACGAGTGACAAAAGAAAACATAATAAAGGCTTTAGACGAGCTTTATGGAGTTAAAGAAGAAGTAAGTTTTGCTTTTATTTTTCCTACTTTTGTTAAAACTTGTTAATACTTTCTTACCTTTTCATTTTTGTCTTGACAGCATGTAATGACAAGAAATCCAGATAATGCCCCCCTCAAGTTTACGAGGCAGTCTAATGCCTATATGTTGGTGTACATACATGATAGTGACAAGGATAAACACTGTGCGACATTGATGACAAAGATATTTCTCAGCATCTTAAGGTTTGATAAAACAATAGCTCAAGTCATTTTTACTTTTATAAAAGAAACTTAGAGGGTGTTTGGCTAAGTTTAATTGAAACATCTTATGCTTCTAGGTCTTATAGGATATTTTAAGATTTTATAGATAATTATTCTTATTTTAAAAATAAGTTATTAAATTATTTGGATAAATATGATGCTTGAGGTTGTATGACATTACAGTATTAGACATAAAGCTTTTCGATTAATTATATTTTGTGATCCGCACTATGACCGCTCTTATACATTGGCATCTAAATTTTTTTCAGTCAAGTTGCCATCTTAACTTTACAAAATTTTACACTTTGTCATTTATAACTATTTCTCAACCAAGTTTTTATCGAAAAAATATCATGTCATATTTTTCACATATGCACAACATGCAATGTTCTTGCGGCATAAAATCAATAAAAGGACGATCAAATCTGGCAAAGTACTAATTTCAAAAAGATGATATGGTAAGTTGACACAAAAAAAAAATTCTATAGCGTAGCGTTGTTGTTGTTATTCTTGTTGTTACTTGTACTATGTTGGGAAAATAACATGTTTCGTCTAGGAAGTTAGTAATTTTAACTATTTAACATTCCACTATTCCTTAAATATCCATAATGTAATTAAAGTTGTACTATGTCACTTGTATTATGTTGGAAAAATGATATTTTTCGTATTGTAATTTAGGATTTTTCTACTTTTTGTCCCATTGGTTATGGAATTTTCACTTTTGTTCCTGTAACTTATGAAAAACACTTCTGGTCTCATTACACCTTTCTGTTAGATATTTTAATGAAAACACGTGGTCGTTAGGCCTTTACACATTTGATCCCTTGGTTACAAGACTCTCACTTTAGTCTAAAAGTGCTATGTTTTGAAAGTTAGTAACCAAAAGTGATAGTCCCTTAGCCAATGGGACCAAAAGTGGACGGCTTTATTTTATCGGAAGAAAAATGTTATTTTTCCATACTTGTACTATGTTCGTATACGCTAAAATAGAAGATGATTGACAGGAAGAGATTGCCAGAGAATTTCTTGCACCAATGTACTTCCAGCATTTCTGGCTATGGGGAAAGCGCCAAAATAAAACTCATCATCCTAATCGGCCATTGACACTCCTAGAGGAGTCCTACACTGTAAACATCTTATGCTTCTTAATTATATTTGTTATCACTTTTGCCACATCATTATGCAGTTTTTCCTGATTGTGTTCACATTGGATTTTGTACTCCTGTTGCATCTTCTATTTAGTTTCACATATATATTTTGACGTGTATAAAATATTTTCCCTAGATAAAATTAATAACATAATCTTTATACACGTGATATGTATTTGTGAAACAAAATAGAAGATGCAACAAGAATTATAATAGAAAATGTAGTTCGAGTCGTGTTGGGTAGTATATAGCATTGGCTTCTTGTTTTCTATTTTGTTTTAGGTAATTGTTAGGGTATGAGTTCAACAAAATTTTAAGATTCAAACTCAAGTTCGGGCTCGACATAACTTGAAAAGGAAAAACTAAGTTTGAACTCAATATTATTTATTAAGAAAATTTAAAATTTTGATTGGGAAGATAACTCTAAAACATTAATGTATTTAAGAATATTTATTGAACATATTACACAAATAAAATAAAGATTTACCTTATGTTTAATCATAAAAATATTTTTATATATATACATTTTTTTTAATCAAAAGTAGTTAATAAATTATGAAAGTATAATGGCATTTAATATGAAATTGAATGTATAATAATATTTAAATATTTTTACTAATTGATTAATAGAAAATATAAAACTTTAAAACTTCTTACTTATGCTAATTATACAAAATAGATTATTTTAGTTAGCAAAGATGTGTAATTATACAAATTAAATTATGTAAATGTTTATACATAACTAGCTAATTTACATATTTCATTGATAAAGTATAAAACATATAAAAAATATTCAGTATTTCTTGGATTTTTTCATTACTATAAAGAAGATTATCTACAAATGTTTTTTGTTCTGAATTAATTATATAACAAAATTATTTAATAATATAAATATATATGTAATTGAAAAAAAAAATTTCTAAATATAAAACCATACCGATTTTGAAATAATTAAGATACTGCTATAGCAAATTAAATTATTATTTTGTTAATTATGTAAAATAAAATAGAAGAACAAGTAGTATTATATCTCAATGTAGAGAACAACATAAAAATACTAAATCATTTATTAATCATACTTTAGTAAATATATAAGTTAAATTATCAGATTATTTAATAGAATTAAAAAAATAAGATATTCATTGAACGCAATTCTAATATATTTTACATTATAGTATTAAATATGTATTTATTTAGGGATAATTGGACCGCCTTTTCTTTAAGTTTGATATAATTATACGTAGACTTTATGTGATTTGAAAAATTACATGTAGTACTTCTGATTTTATTATCATCTAACAAATAGTTCTTTCCGTTAGTTAAAATTCACAAAATGTGCTGATATTAGAAGAACAAAATTGAATAAAAATCCAGATTTATCTTTGATTGACTTATTACTGAAGTATTGTAGGACAAATAATTTTTTTCTATTTAAACTGGTCTTATACATCTTCACACACACTAATGCATGTGAGGAGGTATATCTTCACCCTTATAAAGGTTTTTTGCTAGGAAAAATTTGTTTAACCTGCAGTAAGTAGTAAGTCATTCGCGGATAAATATAGTTTTCCATTTCAATATCTTTTACTAATATATAAGAAAATTCTATGAATTTTGACTAATAGAGGGATTCAATTATTGAATGAAAATAAAAGATATTATTACTAAATATAATTTTTCAAACTACTAACAATTTATGTATAATTACATCAAATTTTAATGAAGGATTGTATAATCATCCCATTTATATGAAATGTCTGTAAAACTAAAAATATATAAGTATTAAAAAAAAAGAGAAAACTTGCAGATAGAAACATATGTGGAAGGCATGATTAGAGTTTGTTGATTGACTTTGCTTTTCATCTTGATCGACACCGTTTCCACTTTGGAGTTACTTACATGGGTACTAAATTGAAGAAACTTAACAATTTGAATGTCAGCCATATGATTGTATGAACATTAGGTCAGCCATTTAAAGAGCTTATCAAGTAACAATCCCAATGATGACAAATGGAGCGTGCAGAGGTAACTCATGATAATTCCAAATGTATGCCGTAAATGAGCTTTGGAGGCCTTTCTTTACATCATTGGTGTTATTAAATTTTTATACTATGATTAAGAATTTACGCGCCGGCCCTCTCCCTGATAAAGAAAGTGATGACATTTTACTGTTCTTTATGCTTTATGAGCCTGAGAAAGGGGAGTTAAGGTATTTTTCTTGTTGTCTTGTTTCCCATGAGGTTCTATGTGGAGAAAATATCTATAGAAAAGATAGACACGAGTAATTCCCTGAAAAGTAAAGATAAAAGAATGGTGTTGGCCTTTAATCTACTCTCATTTCATACCAGATATGCTGGAAGACTTTTTGTCGAGAGCTATGACAAGTCATCCGATATTCTAGAGAAGTTAAATCAACTTGCAGGCTATGCTCCTGATGAAGAGATAGAATTCTTCGAGGTTTGTTCCAATATATAAATGTAAGAGACAGTATTTGCTTATTTTTACATCTTGGTAACAATCCTAATAGATTGTTGTTAGCTGCAACTTAAAATGAAACCCACATGCAACTGTTTTCATTAAATGTAGCTATTATTGCATCTGTCAAATGTCATGGAGATGAACATAACGCATGTTACATGCAATTTCTTTACAAGGACTTAAAAATTGCTATGCATATGGAATACAATGCACATATCCATTTTAAATGGTGAAGATATCTTTCATAAAATGCACAAATACCGTTTAAATGTTGAAGATATCTTTCACAAAATGCCCAAATACATTTTAAATGGTGAAGATATCTTGTGTTTTTTGCTTCTCAAGAGATAAAGTTTGAGCCCACAATCATGTGTGCGTACATTGACACGGGACTTACATTTATATCCAACCAGGTATATGAAATCACAAGCACAAGTATCTTGCCAGAACAAAGATTGTATTTTGATAACTTTCTAATTTTTTTTTATTACAGCTAGAGAATGGGGACATTGTCTGGTATCAAAAGTCACTGCCTGCTCAAACAAGGAAGCTATTTCGTTGCTCGGATATTCCATCTTTCTTTGAATACCAGCATAGCCTTCAAGTACATTTTCGTAAATATTGTGTTCATATTAATTAGTAATATTTATCTATATGCATTTGCATCTTAGGTAGAATCACTATATTGTAGTTACAAGATATATGTTTCACAAGTCATATTTCATTCTTATGTTGATCGTGTGCTGGATTGTGGGAATATCTTTTCCTAAAGTATCAAACATAATCCATATTGGTCTATCTTGGACATTTTCAGCATATAATTCATTTCGATAGCTCATTATTGTTTTTCGAAATTGCCTCATGCATAACTAGCAGTTCTTCATATTTGAACTTTCCTTTAATGTAAACACATCAGTCAGAAGATTTCCACCAATCCTCATCTTCTGTTCCCCCTGGTTGCTTGTTGTTGAATTGCATATCGAGGAAGACAAACAAGGCAAAAACGATTTTCGAGGAAGAGGAGTTCTTCATTTCTGTAGGCTGTCTTTATAAATTTTTTGTTACAATAAAAATGATGATTCTCCTGACTTATATATATACCGTCCACGTAAGTTAACTGCCAATGTAACAAACTAACCATATGGGCAATGAGCTGGCCCAATTACAATTCGAATAAATGACAAGGCAGGTTTCCCAAATCCAATTACAAACAAAATAAAGAAGACGTGTTTCCCAAATCCAATTTAATTAAAACGTCTCATCCAGCATCCAAAATGCCAATGTCTGCGTCTACTTCTTCAAGCTACTGCTGTTGCTGGTTTAGCTGTTGTTGCTGCTCAGATTTCTGCTGCAAATGGAGATGATCAACTTCAACAGCCCCCCCACAAGTGGGACGGGGATCGAGAGACACCAGGCCAAACCTAGAGGTAAATACATCAGCCAATTGCATAAAACCAGGAACAAAGGAAGGAAAAATAAAACCTTCCTTGAAGGCATTTCGAACGAGATGACAATCTTATTCGATGTGCTTTGTACGCTCGTGAAGGACTAGGTTAGCTAGAATATGTAACGCGGCCTTATTATCACAAAACAAATAAATAGGCAGTGAGATAGGAATGTTGAAATCAGAGAGAATGTATGATATCCAACGAACTTCACAAACAGTCGAAGCCAAACTCTTATATTCAGACTCAGCAGTGGAACGAGAAACGGTGGACTACTTCTTGGTTTTCCACGACACCAATGCATCACTGAGGAAGATATAGTATCTTGTGAGCCAAGGAATTACTAGCTGGAAAATACAGACCTTTGGAGAGAGATCCCTTGAGATAACGAACCACATGCAATGCTGCCTTCTAATGCAAGTCACAAGATTGATTTAGGTACGACTAAGTTTCTGTACTGAGTAGGAAATATTCGATAGCGTGAAGCCAAGATAAAGTAATCGGCCAACCAATCTTCAATAAGAATCAGGACGCGAGAAAATGGGACCAGAGCTAGCAGCCAGCTTCAAACCAGAGGGAAATGGACTAGACACAGACTTTGATGGAGGCAACCAGTGTCCTTGATAATGTCCATCGCATATTTCGTCTGTGCCACATAAAGACCTAAAGCACTACGGGCGATTTCAAGTCCGAGAAAGTAGCTCGCATCTCCCATGTCTTTAATAGTGAACAATTTGTGAAGTTATCGCTTAACCTGATCAATATCATCAAGAGAGGGACCTGTAATGAGAATTTCTCAACGTCCTACTTGGCTGAACGATTTTATTTGCTCTACTCAACACTCATCCTCACTTCTTACACACACCTCCGCATACAAATCGTCTACATAGACGAGTAAAGCCATAAGACTCGAGCATGAAGGCTTGACAAATAAGCAGTGATCGTGGACAGATTGAGCAAATCCATAAGCAACAAGCTTGAAAGTGAACTCTGCATTCCACTGGCGCGAAGCCTGCTTTAGGCTGTATAAAGGTCGATGTAATTTGCACCCCAAGTTGGGAGGAACATCATATCCTTTAGGGGGCAACATGAATATGTCTTCCTCAAGATAACCTTGTAGAAATGCGTTGTTACTGTATAACTACTGAATAGGCCAAGCATAAGCATAATTGCGTAGAAATGCATTGTTAATGTCTAACTGTTGAATTGGTCATTCAAATTTAGAGAAATATGAAACCTCTCGTACTTTCCTCCCTCCGTACCTAGACATGGATGAGCATGCAAGTTAAGCTGACTTCTTTCTCAACCTTCCTCCCTCCAAACATAAACATGGGAGAGCATGCACATCATGCTCACTACTTTTTCAGTTTCTTCCCTCCGGAGTTAGACGCGATTGAGCATGTACATCACACTTACACCATCTAGACCTAGATGCGGATTGCCATGCAAGACAACCTCACTTTTTTCTCACCTTCCTCCCCCTGAACTTAGATGCGGATGAGCATGCACGTCACACTTACTCCATGTCTTCCTCCCTCAAAACCTAGATGTGGATGAGCATTTGCGACAAGCTTAGGTTCCTCCCTCCAGACCTAGATCCGGATAAGCATTTACGTCAAGCTCAATTCATGTCTTCCTCTCTCCCGACGTAGATGCGGATGCGCATTTATGTCAAAATTCATGTCTTCCTCCATCTGGACCTAGGTGCAGATGAGCATGCATGTGCGTACTTCTTCTAAGCTTGAGAGTATATCCTACTAGATGTTGTCCTTGTTATTCTTTCAAATAGTTAATTCTCACTCAAATTCTCTTCTATAGGTTCCATTTGTAGTGTAATGTCAATAGTTATTTATAATTTTTTAGACTTCATATAGTAGCTTTGCATTTAACTGAAAACCATATCTCTAGCTGTCTCGAGTTTATTCTTATCCAATATCTCGCACCTAGAAAATGAATTGTTATGTTTTTACTTGAATTTTATACTTAAAAATAGCAATAAGACGACTAACATAGATGAGACTCGTATTGCCACAATGGAACTTGCTATTGCAAGCACCCTATGCTGCAAATCTCTTAAGATGTACAACCCATTTATTGCAGTGCCATATTAGACATTTGCGTTCTTGTTTGCTCTCGAACTTATCTTTTATTTTTCTCTATGTGTTCTCCTCCTTGAGATAGTCCATTTTATCACATGCTCAGTGATGTCCTGCATATTGACTATTGTATAAGCAACCTAAAGATAGCGTAGTTAAATTACTTTCCTAGCCCATATTATCTGTTTCATAAAAAAGTTTTACCTATTGAAGTATTTGGATATCTGATGCAATTATTCGCTTAAAATTATAGAAAATACAAAACATGTACATTGTCTCTTCGAGAAAGCATGATTCATTCTGGAGTATAATGTTATATTATTCAATGATGTTGTTGGAGTTTTTGGCCCATGCCCCCCCCCCCCAAAAATGGGATGGCAGCCCACCTGCTGCCCGGCCCATTACCTGACCCAACCCTTCTTCTACTTAACTCTATTCTTCCACTATTCAGCAGATGTCTCTTCCTCTCCCTCCTTTCTATCTCTTGTTTTGTTCCTCTCAAGTTTCCAATGCTCTTGAAAATCTCTCATCATCTCACCTCTTTCTATCTCTATTCTCTGTGTTCTATATGTGTATATATATAGGTCTTCTATGGTTTTAAAGAGATAGAACAACAGCAAAAGTAAAACCCCTTTTCCTTAAATACTTTGTCAGAATATTTGCTGAGTGTGAAAGAAACTTCTTAGTGGAATTTTGAGTGATTCTAAATGAAGCTGTGGTCTATTTGTGGATCTTTGTGTCATGGTGGCTTTGTGGTTTTTTGCAGCCATGAGGGTTGTAGGCCGGTGTTGGCGCTTGGGCATTCGGTTGCCAGATCTGGCTCCTGAGCCGGTTACTTTACTGCTTTTCGTATAGCTATTTTTCTTTTATTCTTTCTTTATTCATTGATCTGAAATTATTGTAGTTATTCATGTGGAATTTTGAGTGATTCTAAAGGTTTTCAAATCCACCATTATCTCTGTAATTATTGTTTTATTTGAGTCCATCACTTTGTGGATAAATTCCCAACAGATCTCATCATATTATCTTTCATGATTCTTTGAAATCCTTGCTCTTTCTATTTCTCCCTCTTTTGCTCCTTGTTTCTCGTTATCTTAGTGTTATGCCTATGTTAGTGTGCTTTATTGCTCTTCGACTTCTCTTTTATTTTCTCTGTTTCCATTTCTCCTCCTCGAAATGGTCCCTTTTATCACATAGTCGATGTTGTGCCTCATATTGATTATTGTATATGTTAATTGCCTGAACAAAGCATAATTAATTACTTTCCTAGCCTGTAT
>NW_011628044.1:0-9974 GCF_000512975.1 Sesamum indicum
TACAAAGTATTAGTCTATTTGGTGCTCTAACATACCCTTACGACTTGTTGATACCACATTGAACTTTTTTTGTGGGATCTCCACTCAAAAAGTTGGGTTGCCGTCGTAGATATATCACTCATAGGTTTTCAGTCTCATCTCCAATCTAGACTTATGAACTTGCGACAGATTCAATCCTTTCGTCAAAGGATCAGCCACATTGCCCTTTGTTCCCACAAAGTCAATACCTATTACTCTATCTAACACTAATGCCCTTATAGATTTTAGTCTAACTTGGATGTGTCGTTTGGTCTTTTGATTGTATTTACGACTCCTCACCTTTGCTATTGTAGTTTGGCTATCATGGTGAAAGAGGCTGATTTACAACGGGAAGTTGTGATAACAACCCAAATAGCCATTCTGCCTCGGTACAATTCGTATCTAACGCACATAACTCGGCTTCAAACGTAGACCGAGTTATCAAAGTCTGTTTTGCAGACTTCCTGGAGACTGCGCCCCCACCTAAGGTAAAAACATATCCTGAGCACCTATTACTCCCGGAGTTTTTGGCTATCCAGCTAGCATCATTATATCTCTCAAGAACAACAGGGAATCTGCCATAATGTATGGCCAGTGACACCGTGCCCTTTAGATACCTTAGTACACTATCCAAGGCACCCCAATGAGTTTTGTCAGGACAACTAGTATATCTAGCCAGCTTAGAGACAGAAAAAGATATATCTGGTCTCGTGCCATTTGCCAGATACTGTAAGCTCCCAATAATTTGGGAATACCTTAGCTGTGCAACCGAAACACCACTTTCATTTTTGAATAAAGCTACAGAAGGATCATATGGTGTTTTAGCAATTCTGCTGTTTTGATAACCAAATTTCTCAATTATCTTCTCAACATAATGAGACTGAGAAATGGCTATTCCATCAGTTGACCGAGTCAACTTGATGCCAAGAATCACATTAGCCTCACCCATATCCTTCATTTCAAACTTATTTTTCAAAAATGACTTGGTTTCGATAATAATATCTAGACATGACCCTATTAATAGAATATCGTCCACATACAGATATAGAATTATCATTTTATCTCCTTTAACCTTGCAGTATATGCATTTATCATTCTCATTTACAGTGAAGCCAAATGCAAGAATAGTTTTATCAAACTTTTCATGCCAATATTTGGGTGCTTGTTTTAAGTCCATATAGAGACTTAACAAGTTTACAAACTTTATGCTCGTTACCATGAGCTACAAACCCCTCAGGCTGTTCCATGTAAATCTCTTCCTCGAGTTCACCATACAAGAAGGTTGTTTTCACATCCATCTGATGAATTGGGAGATTATACCCTAAAGCAATTGCTATAAGCACCCGGATTGTAGTCAATCGAGCTACCGGAGAATAGGTATCGAAATAGTCTATCCCCTCCTTTTATTTAAACCCTTTAGCCACCAATCTGCCTTTAAACTTATCTATGGTCCTATTAGGTTTCAGTTTCCTTTTAAAAATCCACTTACACCCAATAGTAGTACACCCCGGAGGAAGATCGACTAGCACCCACGTTCCATTAGAAACAATGGAGTCCATCTCACTTTTAACAGCTTCTTTCCACTGCTTGGCTTCTGAAGAAGCCATAGCATCTTTGAAAGTTATCGGATCATCCTCGATGTTGTAAGTGACAAAGTCACTTCCAAAATATTTAAAATAAATAAAATATGAATAATATATAAACACTAATCTAAACTTCAAATCCATCAATTCAAATATAATCTAAGTATAATTATAATTTTTTCTAAAAGTATTTGGAAATTACAATAGCGTTCTCACATTTACAATTGTGCCTCTTTCATCAAAGTTTAAAATAAAATTATTGACAGCGTTTCAAAATTTACTCCTCATTTAGTGTTATATAATTTATCAACAAAGCTACCTGTTAATATTATTATATTTACAATGGGACAAATATAATATATATTATAAAAAAAAATCATTCCCAAATTATAGTTATTTGATTAAAAAATAGCCATTGAGGAATGAAAAAATTTAGCCATGTTTTGAACAATTTATATAAAATACTGAATGATACATAAAATTAGAAGTTTATATATTTTTATTTGCTGACAATTATAAATAAAGAATTATCAAAAGGTATGCAAATGTAATTTTTCAATTATTGGAAAAAATATAATTTTATATTTATAGAAGGTGTTAAGTTAATTAACTCAAATAAAAATTGTAAGTATCATAAGGAATTAAACATTTGTTTTTTCTTGACAGCAAAGACTTCTGTTTCCCCAACCAAAGACTTTCTACTCTAATCTGCTTTTGCTTGAAGCCCTTCTTTACCCACTTCTTTTAGAACTCCAAAGAAGGCTTGAACAACGCCAAATCGGAAGCCCTAAAGAACCTTCTTCCTTGTAGTATGCCAGCCAGTTCCCGGTCACCAAGCCAACAATTTCAATCCTTGAGAACCCTGCGCGTCAACAATACCTTTGTGTTTTAACGGCTAATTTCCGCGCTTTACCGCTTCTTCAAAGGTAAATCGCCTAAGCTTTTCTTGATTCAAGATTCAACGGCTACTTTTTTTAATTTAACGGCTAATTTTTCATTATAAATAGACAACCCATAGAATTAAAGAAGCAACACCCCAGTTTCTCGCTTCACTCGTTTTTGGTACTTCTCTTATTCCAGTGTTTCTTTAGTGCGATCCTTTTATTTGTTTTGTTTCTGATTGTTCTGGAAATTGCTTATGTATTTGTGCTTTCTATGTTCTGATTGTTTTTGTGACTGTAGGGTTTGTGTTTGTTTTTGTTTATGTGATGTATGTGGGTTTCGGTGTAATTTATCTTAATTGTTCGAACTTATTTCTTGGATTTGATCTTTTGCTTCTGACTAGTTTGTGATTGTGGGATGTTGTTAGTGATTCTTGATTGTTTCTTTTCGGTTATGATTATTGAATTTTCTGTTTCTTGGAATTTTGTTTTAATTTTGCCCTGTAATTGGTTTTGTGATTGTGGGTTTGTGGTGCAAGCGGTGTGATATTTGAATCAGTTTCTTGGACCTTTCTTTGTGGTTGTGAACTTGTGATTATTCACATTCTTTTGTTAATTTGGTCTCACTGATGTTCCAATGTTTGGTTACTTTTTTTGGTGTTTGATTCTTTTGATGTTCTAATGGAATTTCAGTGATTAATTTTGTGATTGTGCGTTTTTTACTAATTGATTGTTCTTGGATTAGTGATTGTATTCTAATTGTTTATATGATTGTGTTGTTTGTTTTCTCATTGTATTGGTGTTGTTTGTAGTGTAATTTGACCAGCGATTGTGGTTTGTCTTTCTGATTGACTGTGATTGTGTGGTTTTTTTTATGACTGCTGTGTGATTTCTGAATTTTTATTGTTTATGTGACTATTTGTGTTGTGATTATTTGATTATTTTTGTTTGTGGGTTTGTTAAGTTTCTTGATTTGTTGTGGGTTTTGGTGCAATTTGACTTAATTGTTCGAACTTGTTTCTTGGATTAGATCTTTTATCTTCTAATTAGTTTGTGTGATTATCCGTTGTTTGTGATTCTATTTGTGATTGTGGTTTGTCTTCTAATTCTTTTTGTCATCTTGAGTTTGTCTTATGATTGTTCGTGATTGTGGGGATTTTTCTAATTGATTGTTCTGTATTTTTTTGGGATTTTATTCTGATTGTTTATGTGATTGGGCTATTTGTGTTCTCATTGTATTTGTGACTATGGGTTTGTGTAGGTTTCTTTTGTTTTTGTGGGTTTTCTGCAATTTGATTTAATTATTGGAACTTGTTTTTTGAATTTGATCTTTTGTTTCTAATTAGATTGTAGTTATTGGTGGTTGTTTGTGATTCTTGATCGTTTCTTCTTGGTTATGATTCTTGAATTTTCCATTTCTTGATTCTATTGTTAAATCCACCTCAGTCCCTGATGCGTCCTGTGTTCATCACTATCAGGTTTTGTCTATGCCCATGTAATTTCAGCACTTCTAGATACTTGGATTTAAGCTCTCTTGAAAATGCGCTTTTCTTGTTCTTCACTTTGTGTACATTTTATAATTGAACCTAGCATCATGGTCATGCTCTTTGATGGAATTTGGAGCTCTCTCTCCTAATGTGCCAAAAGGAGAAATTTCAAAACAATTCACCTTTTCTGCTAATGGTGCAAATATTTTTAACTCTGTGCCACAACTCCTTTCATTTATATTTATATTATCTGAAAAAAAAGAGCCTATTTTAGCACAACTCCTTTCACTTTGGAGATAGCAAGGTTATTAATTTTGCAGTATTATGTGGCTGTTTTTTTCTTCAGATACTTGCACATGGTATTATCCCAAATGAGTGTGGAACCAATTCATGGGAAAGCTAAATATTGGATTAAAGGTAAATTTATTGCTAATTTCAGATACAACAATATGAATTTCTCTTTTCCTTAATTGAATTCTCATAAAATTTATTGCATTTTCCTCAAACTAAATGGACTTCTGTGAAGCTGGAAACAACATTGTTTGGAACATGAACCTTAATGGGTAGAAAAACTCGTTTTAACTTGTTTGCATGCTTCCAGGATAGTTATTTGGAGCTCTTAAAAGTCATTTAGACGACAGCAACAAAAATTGGATTACAGCAACGTTGTTTACAATTTGTGCTCTTACATCTACAATGAGACAACCGGTTGAGGAGTCAAGCAAGGTTCATTTTCTCAGAAGTAGTCTATTATCGTTTTGTCTCTGTTAAAGTTTGGTTAGTTGATTTACGTCGATGTGGTTCATGCGCAGAATTCTTTAAGATGTTATGAAATGCCTTGGCGACAATGAAAAGCAAATGCGAGAGTGCACTTTGATTACTTTAGACTCTTGGCTTGCTGCTGGCCATCTTGACAAAAAGGTCAGCACTAGTTCACTTCAGAATTTCTTTTTCCTCACATCCTTGTTTCATGTATTGTTAACCTTGTTGCTTTTTCTTCCCTATAGGTCCCTTATGTAACTGCTGCTCTCAAGGACACTAAGTTTGGTGGGTAAGGGCGCAACGATCCTTTTGACTGGTTGTCAAGACAACTTGCTGGACTATCCGATTTTCCTCATGCTATACATCTGTTAAAACCCTCTACATCTGCTATGATGGTATTTTCTCCAGCAAAGTTAAACTTGTCCTCTAGAGTTTTCACTGGTTGGCATGCACCTCTATTTCAATTTTTCTCATGATATTGTATGGTTAACATTCTGCAGGATAAATCAGCAGATGTTCGTAAAGCTACTGAAGCATGCTTTAATGAAATATTCAGGGTTTGTGGACTCGAAATGACATGTAAGTCGCAATGTTCTGAAGCTTTGTTAGAGATCTCTTGACTTCCCCATGGATCATAATTTGATCTAATTTGTTCCTCTTGTAGGTGACAAAAAATTTGAAAAATGTACAAGGTTCGGCTCTAGCTATTGTTATTGTTGTGGAACCATTGAAACTGTATAGGGTTTTCCGGTAATTCTATTTTGTGCCATAACTCGAGTAAACTCCTATTGAAAAGATGAAAAGGTTTTTCTATCTTGCAAATATGAATTTCATGGCTGCATGTTGGCTCGCAGAAAACTTCGAATCTGGTAGATTGATTTCAGCAGCCATAACATCCAAAACCGTGTCAAAGGTTGGAAAATCAAATGCTTATGGTGATCGTGCATTTTCATCAGGGCAAGGGAAAATAGTTGCATCTTCAGTATGTTTTTCATGTGGATTGCTTAATTTTTTGAATCATGGCATGTATTTGATCAATATATCTTGTTCCTGTAGAGAGGTGCTCCTACCAAAGGCGCAAGACAAGATTGATCGTGTGTGTTCACGACATCAACAATCAGTCAAATGCGTTTCTGAATGTGAAGGATTCAAACAAGGTATGATAAATTCGGCACTTGACATACAAGGTATGACTTTTTTTTGGTTGTTATGCTTAATGTTTTTTTTTGTTTAATTTTGTCGCATTGATGTCTTCTGATTCTTTTTTCCTTTTGATTGTTATTGATTGTGGGTTTTTCTGATTGGTTTGTTATTTGTTGGGTTTATTCAGATTATTTACGTGTTTGTGTCTTTGGTGTTCTAATTGTTTTTTTTTTTTGTTGTAGGGTTGTGTGGGTTTGTTTTGTTTCTGTGATTTATTGTGGGTTTGGTGTAGTTTGTCTTAATTTCAAACTTGTTTCTTGGATTAATCGTTTATTTCTAATTAGTTTGTGATTGTGGAATGTTGTTTGTGATTCTTCATGTTTTTTATCGGTTATGATTCTTGAATTTTTAGTTTCTTGAAAATTTGTTTTAATTTTGTCTTGTAATTAATTTTGTGATTGTGGGTTTTTTCCTCATTGATTGTTCTGTGATTAGTGAGATTTTATTCTAATTATTTATGTGATTGTGCTGTTTGTGTTCTCATTGTATTTGTGCTGCTTGAAGTATAATTTGACCTGTAATTTGGTTTGTCTTTGTGATTAACTGTGATTGTGGGTTTTTTTTACGACTCTTGTGTGATTTCTGCATTTTTATTGTTCATGTGACTGTTTGTATTATGATTATTTGATTGTTTTTGTTTGTGGGTTTGTTAAGTTTCCTGATTTGTTGTGGGTTTTGGTGCAATTTGACTGAATTGTTCGAACTTGTTTCTTGGATTAGATCTTCGAATTAGTTTATGTGGTTATCGGTTGTTTGTGATTGTTTTTGTGATTGTGGTTGTCTTCTAATTCTTTTTGTCATCATGAGTTTGTCTTATGATTGTTCGTGATTGTTGGTTTTTTGTAATTGATTGTTCTGTAACTTTTGGAATTTTATTCTGATTGAGGTTTCTTTTGTTTTTGTGGGTGTTGTGCAATTTGACTTAATTATTGGAACTTGGTTTTTGGATTTGATCTTTTGTTTCTAGTTAGATTGTAATTATTGGTGGTTGTTTGTGATTGTTGATCGTTTCTTCTTGGTAATGATTTTTGAGTTTTCTGTTTCTTGATTCTATTGTTAAATCCACCTATGAGTCCATGATGCGTCCTGTGTTCATCACTGTCAGGTTTTGTCTATGCCCATGTAATTTCAGCACTTCTAGATAATTGGATTTAAGCTCTCTTGAAAATGTGTAATTTCAGCACTTCTAGATAATTGGATTTAAGCTCTCTTGAAAATGTGCTTTTGTTGTTCTTCACTTTGTATACATTTTATAATTGAACCTAGCATCATGTCATGCTCTTTGATGGAATTTGGAGCTACCTCTCCTAATGTGCCAGAAGGAGAAATTTCAAAACAATTCACCTTTTCTCCTAATGGTGCAAATATTTCTAACTCTGTGCCACAACTCCTTTCATTTATATTTATTTTATCTGAAAAAAAAGAGCCTATTTTAGCACAACTCCTTTCACTTTGGAGATAGCAAGGTTATTAATTTTGCAATATTATGTGGCTGTTGTTTTCTTCAGATACTTGCTCATGGTATTATCCCAAATGAGTGTGGAACCAATTCATGGGAAAGCTAAATATTGTATTAAAGGTAAATTTAGGGCTAATTTCAGATACAACAATATTTTAGCACAACTCCTTTCACTTTGGAGATAGCGAGGTTATTAATTTTGCAGTATTATGTGGCTGTTGTTTTCTTCAGATACTTGCACATGGTATTATCCCAAATGAGTGTGGAACCAATTCATGGGAAAGCTAAATATTGGATTAAAGGTAAATTTAGTTCTAATTTCAGATACGACAATGTGAATTTCTCTGTTCCTAATTGAATTCTCATCGAATTTATTGCATTTTCCTCAAACTATATGGACGTCTACAAAGCAAGAAACAACATTGTTGGAACATGAACCTTAATGGGTAGAAAGACTCGTTTTAACTCGTTTGCTTACTTCCAGGATAGTTATTTGGAGCTCTTAAAAGTCATTTACACGACAGCAACAAAAATTGGATTACAGCAACGTTGTTTACAATTTGTGCTCTTACATCTACAATGAGACAACCGGTTGAGGAGTCAAGCAAGGTTCATTTTCTCAGAAGTAGTCTATTATCGTTTTGTCTCTGTTAAAGTTTGGTTAGTTGATTTACATCGATGTGGTTCATGCGCAGAATTCTTTAAGATGTTATGAAATGCCTTGGCGACAATGAAAAGCAAATGCGAGAGTGCACTTTGATTACTTTAGACTCTTGGCTTGCTGCTGGCCATCTTGACAAAAAGGTCAGCACTAGTTCACTTCAGAATTTCTTTTTCCTCACATCCTTGTTTCATGTATTGTTAACCTTGTTGCTTTTTCTTCCCTATAGGTCCCTTATGTAACTGCTGCTCTCAAGGACACTAAGGTTGGTGCGTAAGGGCGCAACGATCAGCAGATGTTCGTAAAGCTGCTGAAGCATGCTTTAATGAAATATTCACGGTTTGTGGACTCGAAATGGCATGTAAGTCGCAATGTTCTGAAGCTTTGTTAGAGATCTCTTGACTTCCCCCCAGGGATATAATTTGATCTAATTTGTTCCTCTTGTAGGTGACAAAAAATTTGAAAAATGTACAAGGTTCGGCTCAAGCTATTGTTGTTGTTGTGGAACAATTGAAACTGTATAGGGTTTTCAGGTAATTCTGTTTTGTGCCATAACTCGAGTAAACTCCTATTGGAAAGATGAAAAGGTTTTTCTATCTTGCAAATATGAATTTCATGGCTGCATGCTGGCTCGCAGAAAACATCGAATCTGGTAGATTGATTTCAGCAGCCATAACATCCGAAACCGTCTCAAATGCGAGAGTGCACTTTGATTACTTTAGACTCTTGGCTTGCTGCTGGCCATCTTGACAAAAAGGTCAGCACTAGTTCACTTCAGAATTTCTTTTTCCTCACATCCTTGTTTCATGTATTGTTAACCTTGTTGCTTTTTCTTCCCTATAGGTCCCTTATGTAACTGCTGCTCTCAAGGACACTAAGTTTGGTGGGTAAGGGCGCAACGATCCTTTTGACTGGTTGTCAAGACAACTTGCTGGACTGTCCGATTTTCCTCATGCTATACATCTGCTATGATGGTGTTTTCTCCAGCAAAGTTAAACTTGTCCTCTAGAGTTTTCACTGGTTGGCATGCACCTCTATTTCAATTTTTCTCATGATATTGTATGGTTAACATTCTGCAGGATAAATCAGCATATGTTCGTAAAGCTGCTGAAGCATGCTTTAATGAAATATTCAGGGTTTGTGGACTCGAAATGGCATGTAATTCGCAATGTTCTGAAGCTTTGTTAGAGATCTCTTGACTTTCCCAGGGATCATAATTTGATCTAATTTGTTCCTCTTGTAGGTGACAAAAAATTTGAAAAATGTACAAGGTTCGGCTCAAGCTATTGTTGTTGTTGTGGAACAATTGAAACTGTATAGAGTTTTCAGGTAATTCTGTTTTGTGCCATAACTCGAGTAAACTCCTATTGAAAAGATGAAAAGGTTTTTCTATCTTGCAAATATGAATTTCATGGCTGCATGTTGGCTCGCAGAAAACATCGAATCTGGTAGATTGATTTCAGCAGCCATAACATCCGAAACCGTCTCAAATGCGAGAGTGCACTTTGATTACTTTAGACTCTTGGCTTGCTGCTGGCCATCTTGACAAAGAGGTCAGCACTAGTTCACTTCAGAATTTCTTTTTCCTCACATCCTTGTTTCATGTATTGTTAACCTTGTTGCTTTTTCTTCCCTATAGGTCCCTTATGTAACTGCTGCTCTCAAGACACTAAGTTTGGTGGGTAAGGGCGCAACGATCCTTTTGACTGGTTGTCAAGACAACTTGCTGGACTGTCCGATTTTCCTCATGCTATACATCTGCTAAAACCCTCTACATCTGCTATGATGGTATTTTCTCCAGCAAAGTTAAACTTGTCCTCTAGAGTTTTCACTGGTTGGCATGCACCTCTATTTCAATTTTTCTCATGATATTGTATGGTTAACATTCTGCAGGATAAATCAGCAGATGTTCGTAAAGCT
>NW_011628044.1:16055-17498 GCF_000512975.1 Sesamum indicum
TATTTTCTCCAGCAAAGTTAAACTTGTCCTCTAGAGTTTTCACTGGTTGGCATGCACCTCTATTTCAATTTTTCTCATGATATTGTATGGTTAACATTCTGCAGGATAAATCAGCAGATGTTCGTAAAGCTGCTGAAGCATGCTTTAATGAAATATTCAGGGTTTGTGGACTAGAAATGGCATGTAAGTCGCAATGTTCTGAAGCTTTGTTAGAGATCTCTTGACTTCCCCAGGGATCATAATTTGATCTAATTTGTTCCCCTTGTAGGTGACAAAAAATTTGAAAACTGTACAAGGTTCGGCTCAAGCTATTGTTGTTGTTGTGGAACAATTGAAACTGTATAGGGTTTTCAGGTAATTCTGTTTTGTGCCATAACTCGAGTAAACTCCTATTGAAAAGATGAAAAGGTTTTTCTATCTTGCAAATATGAATTTCATGGCTGCATGTTGGCTCGCAGAAAACATCGAATCTGGTAGATTGATTTCAGCAGCCATAACATCCGAAACCGTCTCAAATGCGAGAGTGCACTTTGATTACTTTAGACTCTTGGCTTGCTGCTGGCCATCTTGACAAAAAGGTCAGCACTAGTTCACTTCAGAATTTCTTTTTCCTCACATCCTTGTTGTTTCATGTATTGTTAACCTTGTTGCTTTTTCTTCCCTATAGGTCCCTTATGTAACTGCTGCTCTCAAGGACACTAAGTTTGGTGGGTAAGGGCGCAACGATCCTTTTGACTGGTTGTCAAGACAACTTGCTGGACTGTCCGATTTTCCTCATGCTATACATCTGCTAAAACCCTCTACATCTACTATGATGGTGTTTTCTCCAGCAAAGTTAAACTTGTCCTCTAGAGTTTTCACTGGTTGGCATGCACCTCTATTTCAATTTTTCTCATGATATTGTATGGTTAACATTCTCCAGGATAAATCAGCATATGTTCGTAAAGCTGCTGAAGCATGCTTTAATGAAATATTCACGGTTTGTGGACTCGAAATAACATGTAATTCGCAATGTTCTGAAGCTTTGTTAGAGATCTCTTGACTTTCCCAGGGATCATAATTTGATCTAATTTGTTCCTCTTGTAGGTGACAAAAAATTTGAAAAACATCCTTGTTTCATGTATTGTTAACCTTGTTGCTTTTTCTTCCCTATAGGTCCCTTATGTAACTGCTGCTCTCAAGACACTAAGTTTGGTGGGTAAGGGCGCAACGATCCTTTTGACTGGTTGTCAAGACAACTTGCTGGACTGTCCGATTTTCCTCATGCTATACATCTGCTAAAACCCTCTACATCTGCTATGATGGTATTTTCTCCAGCAAAGTGAAACTTGTCCTCTAGAGTTTTCACTGGTTGGCATGCACCTCTATTTCAATTTTTCTCATGATATTGTATGGTTAACATTCTGCAGGATAAATCAGCAGATGTTCGTAAAGCTGCTGAAG
>NW_011628044.1:19982-61875 GCF_000512975.1 Sesamum indicum
TTTTTTGTAATTGATTGTTCTGTAACTTTTGGAATTTTATTCTGATTGAGGTTTCTTTTGTTTTTGTGGGTGTTGTGCAATTTGACTTAATTATTGGAACTTGGTTTTTGGATTTGATCTTTTGTTTCTAGTTAGATTGTAATTATTGGTGGTTGTTTGTGATTGTTGATCGTTTCTTCTTGGTAATGATTTTTGAGTTTTCCGTTTCTTGATTCTATTGTTAAATCCACCTATGAGTCCCTGATGCGTCATGTGTTCATCACTGTCAGGTTTTGTCTATACTCATGTAATTTCAGCACTTCTAGATAATTGGATTTAAGCTCTCTTGAAAATGTGCTTTTGTTGTTCTTCACTTTGTGTACATTTTATAATTGAACCTAGCATCATGGTCATGCTCTTTGATGGAATTTGGAGCTACCTCTCCTAATGTGCCAGAAGGAGAAATTTCAAAACAATTCACCTTTTCTCCTAACGGTGCAAATATTTTTAACTCTGTGCCACAACTCCTTTCATTTATATTTATTTTATCTGAAAAAAAAAGAGCCTATTTTAGCACAACTCCTTTCACTTTGGAGATAGCAAGGTTATTAATTTTGCAGTATTATGTGGCTGTTGTTTTCTTCAGATACTTGCACATGGTATTATCCCAAATGAGTGTGGAACCAATTAATGGGAAAGCTAAATATTTGATTAAAGGTAAATTTAGTTCTAATTTCAGATACAACAATGTGAATTTCTCTGTTCCTAATTGAATTCTCGTCGAATTTATTGCTTTTCCTCAAACTATATGGAAGTCTATAAAGCAAGAAACAACATTGTTGGAACATGAACCTTAATGGGTAGAAAGACTCGTTTTAACTCGTTTGCTTACTTCCAGGATAGTTATTTGGAGCTCTTAAAAGTCATTTACACGACAGCAACAAAAATTGGATTACAGCAACGTTGTTTACAATTTGTGCTCTTACATCTACAATGAGACAACCGGTTGAGGAGTCAAGCAAGGTTCATTTTCTCAGAAGTAGTCTATTATCGTTTTGTCTCTGTTAAAGTTTGGTTAGTTGATTTACATCGATGTGGTTCATGCGCAGAATTCTTTAAGATGTTATGAAATGCCTTGGCGACAATGAAAAGCAAATGCGAGAGTGCACTTTGATTACTTTAAACTCTTGGCTTGCTGCTGGCCATCTTGACAAAAAGGTCAGCACTAGTTCACTTCAGAATTTCTTTTTCCTCACATCCTTGTTTCATGTATTGTTAACCTTGTTGCTCTTTCTTCCCTATAGGTCCCTTATGTAACTGCTGCTCTCAAGGACACTAAGGTTGGTGCGTAAGGGCGCAACGATCAGCAGATGTTCGTAAAGCTGCTGAAGCATGCTTTAATGAAATATTCACGGTTTGTGGACTCGAAATGGCATGTAAGTCGCAATGTTCTGAAGCTTTGTTAGAGATCTCTTGACTTCCCTAGGGATCATAATTTGATCTAATTTGTTCCCCTTGTAGGTGACAAAAAATTTGAAAACTGTACAAGGTTCGGCTCAAGCTATTGTTTTTGTTGTGGAACAATTGAAACTGTATAGGGTTTTCAGGTAATTCTGTTTTGTGCCATAACTCGAGTAAACTCCTATTGAAAAGATGAAAAGGTTTTTCTATCTTGCAAATATGAATTTCATGGCTGCATGTTGGCTCGCAGAAAACATCGAATCTGGTAGATTGATTTCAGCAGCCATAACATCCGAAACCGTCTCAAATGCGAGAGTGCACTTTGATTACTTTAGACTCTTGGCTTGCTGCTGGCCATCTTGACAAAAAGGTCAGCACTAGTTCACTTCAGAATTTCTTTTTCCTCACATCCTTGTTTCATGTATTGTTAACCTTGTTGCTTTTTCTTCCCTATAGGTCCCTTATGTAACTGCTGCTCTCAAGGACAGTAAGGTTGGTGGGTAAGGGCGCAACGATCCTTTTCACTGGTTGTCAAGACAACTTGCTGGACTGTCCGATTTTCCTCATGCTATACATCTGCTAAAACCGTCTACATCTGCTTTGATGGTATTTTCTCCAGCAAAGTTAAACTTGTCCTCTAGAGTTTTCACTGGTTGGCATGCACCTCTATTTCAATTTTTCTCATGATATTGTATGGTTAACATTCTGCAGGATAAATCAGCAGATGTTCGTAAAGCTGCTGAAGCATGCTTTAATGAAATATTCAGGGTTTGTGGACTCGAAATGGCATGTAAGTCGCAATGTTCTGAAGCTTTGTTAGAGATCTCTTGACTTCCCCATGGATCATAATTTGATCTAATTTCTTCCTCTTGTAGGTGACAAAAAATTTGAAAAATGTACGAGGTTCGGCTCAAGCTATTGTTGTTGTTGTGGAACAATTGAAACTGTATAGAGTTTTCAGGTAATTCTGTTTTGTGTCATAACTCGAGTAAACTCCTATTGAAAAGATGAAAAGGTTTTTCTATCTTGCAAATATGAATTTCATGGCTGCATGTTGGCTCGCAGAAAACATCGAATCTGGTAGATTGATTTCAGCAGCCATAACATCCGAAACCGTCTCAAAGGTTGGAATATCAAATGCTTATGGTGATCGTGCATTTTCATCACGGCAAGGGAAAATAGTTGCATCTTCGGTACGTTTTCATGTGGAATGCTTAGTTTTTTGAATCATGGCATGTATTTGATCAATATATCTTGTTCCTGTAGCGAGGTGCTCCTACCGAAGGAGCAAGACAAGATTGATCATGTCTGTTCACGACATCAACAATCAGTCAAATGCTTTTCTGAATGTGAAGGACTCAAACAAGGTATGATAAATTCGGCACTTGACATACAAGGTATGACTTTTTTTTGGTTGTTATGCTTGATGTTTTTTTTTTTGTTTAATTTTGTCGCATTGATGTCTTCTCATTCTTTTTTCCTTTTGATTGTTCGTGATTGTGGGTTTTTCTGATTGGTTTGTTATTTGTTGGGTTTATTTAGATTATTTACGTGTTTGTGTCTTTGGTGTTCTAATTGTTTTTTCTTTTTTGTGTTGTAGGGTTGTGTGGGTTTGTTTTGTTTCTGTGATTTATTGTGGGTTTTGATGTAGTTTGTCTTAATTTTTCCAACTTGTTTCTTGGATTTGATCGTTTATTTCTAATTAGTTTGTGATTGTTGGATTTTTAGTTTCTTGAGTAATTAGTTTTGTAATTGTGGATTTGTGGTGCAACTGATGTGATGTTTGAATTAGTCTCTTGGTCCTTTCTTTGTGGTTGTGATTATTCATTTTTTTAGGTTAATGTTGTCCGATTGATTGATGTTCCAATATTTGGCTAGTTTTCTGGGTGTTTGATTTATTTGATGTTCTAATGGAATCAGTAATTAGTTTATGATTGTGTGTTTTTTCCTCATTGATTGTTCTGTGATTAGTGGGATTTTATTCTAATTGTTTATGTGATTGTGCTATTTGTGTTCTCATTGTATTTGTGCTTCTTGTAGTATAATTTGACCTGTGATTGTGGTTTGTCTTTGTGATTGTGGATTTTTTTTATGACTGTTGTGTAGTTTCTGGATTTTTATTGTTTATGTGATTGTTTGTATTGTAATTATTTGATTGTTTTTGTGCGATTCATTCTGGTGTAGTTTGTCTTAATTTTTCGAACTTGTTTGTTGGATTTGATCGTTTGTTTCTAATTAGTTTGTGAGTGTGGAATGCTGTTTGTGATTCTTCATGTTTTTTATTAGTTATGATTGTTGGATTTTTAGTTTCTTGAGTAATTAGTGTTGTAATTGTGGACTTGTGGTGCAACTGATTGTGATGTTTGAATTAGTTTCTTGGTCCTTTCTTTGTGGTTGTGATTATTCATTTTTTAGGTTAATATAGTCTGATTGATGTTCCAATATTTGGCTAGTTTTCTGTGTGTTTGATTCATTTGATGTTCTAATGAAATTTGAGTAATTAGTTTGTGATTGTGGGTTTTTCTCTCAATGATTGTTCTGTGATTAGTGGGATTTTATTCTAATTGTTTATGTGATTGTGTTGTTTGTGTTCTCATCGTATTTGTGCTGCTTGTTGTGTAATTTGACCTGTGTTTGTGGTTTGTGATTGATTGTGATTGTGGGTTTTTTTTTATAACTCTTGTGTGATTTCTGAATTTTTATTGTTCATGTGACTGTTTGTATTATGATTATTTGATTGTTTTTGTTTGTGGGTTTGTTAAGTTTCCTGATTTGTTGTGGGTTTTGGTGCAATTTGACTCTTTTATCGTCTAATTAGTTTATGTGGTTATCGGTTGTTTGTGATTGATTTTGTGATTGTCATGTGATTGTGGTTTGTCTTCTAATTCTTTTTGTCATCATGAGTTTGTCTTATGATTGTTCGTGATTGTTGGTTTTTTGTAATTGATTGTTCTGTAACTTTTGGAATTTTATTCTGATTGAGGTTTCTTTTGTTTTTGTGGGTGTTGTGCAATTTGACTTAATTATTGGAACTTGGTTTTTGGATTTGATCTTTTGTTTCTAGTTAGATTGTAATTATTGGTGGTTGTTTGTGATTGTTGATCGTTTCTTCTTGGTAATGATTTTTGAGTTTTCCGTTTCTTGATTCTATTGTTAAATCCACCTCTCAGTCCCTGATGCATCCTGTTTTCATCACTATCAGAGTTTGTCTATGCCCATGTAATTTCAGCACTTCTAGATAATTGGATTTAAGCTCTCTTGAAGATGATCTTGACACAAGAAAAGATCTGTCGAGAAACAATGTTGTTGAAGATGATCTCAACACAAGAAAAGACTTTTTCTGTTGAAGATGATCTTGACACAAGTTCAAGGACATTTGGAGCCCTCTGTTGTAGAGACTAGTTTGTAAATTAGAATATTAATGTAAAGACTATTTCTTTAGCCAAGGAAATAAAAGTTTTGATCAAAAGATTTTGATATTTGTTACTCCAAAACTTGTTTCTATACTTTTAGAACCACCTACTTTCTAAATTTAATGATCACCATGTCATCATTTCCTTAATAGCAACTCATTTTATAAGTAATTTTTTTAAGCCGTAAAATAAATTCTATTTTATCAATATAATATATAGATATCATATGAGATAATAGATATCGAGAAAACTTTATATTTACCCTCACCAGATGTCGTCATATACATAACCTCAAAGGAAAATAGCCTAACAAACAACAGTACAAAATTTTAAATACAAACCTGACCAAATACTAGAATATTTAACAACCAAACAACCTAAAATCCCAACTGTAAATCTGTCCATGACATAATATTTGATGTTATTGTTAATTATCTAAGTGCCCTGCTTACTCTAATTGGATTAAATCAGTCAACGATTTTACCGGCCATCATTATTCAGTCAATGTCTTATCATATACAGCACAGGATATTCATTGTATGTGATATCCTCCACACTCTCAATCCCGGTGTGTAGTAATATCAGCACAGGACATTACAACAACAATGACATTCTCGCATCACCCCAGTGTGTAGCTAACAACACAGGATATCTCTCAATACCCGAAATATCACGGTACCCTAGGCGCCTTGGTACCTAACTTAACTCATTTATTTTTCTTATCACATCATCATCTACATCATCATCTACCATATTCTTGTAACTCATTGATTATGTTCCTAACTAGGTAAGCAACATCTTTTATTTTAATTCACAACAGCTATAGGATCTCATAACCATATCTCACACGTCCATACATTACAATCACATATACATTCCTACCTAATTTCTTAATTAATATAATTTGCTCGTAAATAATATGACGAACTCCAATTTAATCCATTCAAGTTTTATTATATTCCATATTTAATTTATAATTTATTTATAATTAAATTTAAATTCCTAAATAATTACCAATTAGTGTCTCTCAATATGTGAAAAATCCTACGGACGTCACAATACTTCTTTGAAATTTTAAAGAATGCATGAAGAGATTAAATTTCTTTATCCAGTGTCTGGTTGATTGTTTTAGACCATAAAAGGATTTTTTAAGTAAAAAAACATAATCAAATCTTATCAATGAAACCATTGGGTTGACATATATAAATTTGTTCATTGAGATCATCATGCAGAAATGCAGTTATAATATCCATTTGCTTCATTTCCCAATCAAAATGTGCAACCAGAGCAAGAATAATTCTTATAGTAGTGTATTTTACAACTGGAGAAAAAAAAATTCAATGTAACAAATTCCTTTCTTATGAGTAAAATCTTTTGCAACTAATCTTGCTTTAAAACGTGTTTTATCATTTTCTTGTTTGATCTTGAAAATTCATTTATAGTCAATAATAGAAGCATTATATTGGGAGCGGGGATCAAGCTTATCACTATTTTGCAAAACTAATGCAGAACATCCAAAAACTGCGAAGTGAAGAAAGAACAACATCTTTACCAGACCAAACACATTCTGGCAATTTACCAAGCAAAGGTACAAAAGGAGAACGATTAATCAGATAAGCAACAGTTAAAATGGCTTCTCCCCAGAAAGTTTTGGGCAAGCCAGAACTTATTAATAGACATCTTTCTTTGTTTAATAAAGTTCTATTTATACGTTCAGCAACACCATTTTGCGGAGGAGCATAAGGAATAGTTTTATGTCTTTTTAATACCAAATTATTTTCAAAGATCGAAAAATTGTTGGTTATAAAATTTCAAACCATTGTCCATTCTTAATGCTTTTAATTTCTTACTAGTTTGATTTTCAACATAAACTTTCCAGTTTTTTAATTTCTCAAAAACTTCAAATTTTTGCTTCATTAAGAAACAAAAACTTTCCTAGGAAAATCATCAATTATTGAAAGAAAATATTTATTTCGACTATGTGTTGTAGTGTTAGCATGGGGACATCAACATGAACGTAATCTAAGATGCAGAAAGATGATGAGGCTTTTGGGGAAGGTGAAACAGGAAAATGAACTCTGTTGTTTTCCAAAAAACAGTCATCACAAAAATCCATATCATCAAACTTTTCATCTAAAACACCATTTTTACGAAGCATTTCTAGTCATTTCATACTGATGTGTCCTAACCTTTTATGCCACAATTCAGTTTTGTTTGTTTTTAAGACAGATACAACAAGCAAAATGATACTTAACAGAACAAACATACTAGTTACTTTTTCTTTCTGTCTTAAACACAGTGAGGGAACCCTTCATGATCTTCATAGCACCCTTACCCCCATTTCCCCTCTAGCACTTCCTCCTCAAGGGCAGCACATGATATCAAATTATGACATAATTCGGGGACATGTCTAACATTTCTTCATGCAAGATTGAAACCATTCTCAAAATTCAAACAAACATCACCAAGGCCTTGAATATCACTTAATTTTTCATTTGCCATAGAGACAGAACTCAATTTTTGAGACCTATAGTTTGTTAATAATTCTTTAAAAGGAGCCATATGGTAAGTGTAGCCAGAGTCAATAAACCAAACATTTATATGCAAGGATGATTTAGCAGAATTAATATCACAAATTATAGAAACTTCATCAGAAGTTTCTTTAGATACATTTGCAGTTTCTTTTGTTTATTTTTCTTTGACTTTTTATAATCTTTTATAAAGTGTCATCTATCTCCATAGTTATAAAATCTTTTTTTTCTTTTTGTCTATCTTCGTTATGTCAATCTTCCATATATTTAGGCATAAACCCACTTTTACCTCTACTTCTAATCCTGCTTTTGCTATACTTTCTAAACTTATAATCAAAATTTTTATTCTTAGTTCTATCCCTTACAAAATTAACTTCATTTCTATCCTGACTAGGTTTATTAGCTTTAATATTCATTTTTTTGCTTTTTAAGCCACTAATCATTATTTCTAAATATACATTATCCCTTTCATATCTAATTGCAGCTTTGACATCTCCAAAAGTTTCAAAAATAACATTTTACAACACTATACGAGAGTAATCATCCATTTTTTTTTAATCTCCTCTTAATTTTATGTCTTGAATTAATTTTGAAAAATCATCCAAATTTTCTTCAATGTTTTTAGAGTAATCAAATATATATCTAAAAAAACCTCAAGTAAGAAAAGCTTACTGAGTAAAGAAATTTCAGTAAAAAGTTCTTCTAACTTATTCCAAAGATCTTTAGCAAAATTCTATTTCCCTACTTTTCTAATTACAGAATCAGATAAATCAAGAATAATTCAAAAATAAACATATTCATCATTGTGGCGTTATCAATGAATTTTCCATCGATAGCTTTTAAACACTTTTTGTTGTATTATTTTCTTTTTTCTATTGCCATATAGAAAAAACAAACTTACCATCAAAAGGTTATAAATTATATCCAGCTATATTGACAGAAATGATCACAGAATAATCAGCAAGGTTAAGAACATAAAACTTAACAGATAATCAGTAATTAAAAGGGAACCCTAACTATTTCTTAAGCCTGATACATGCAGCCTCAAGGGTTTGGCCGGGTGAGAAAAAATAGCAGGGGGTTTGGTCCATCGGAATAAATTTTAATAGAAATAAAGGAAATTGCAGAAAGGAACGATCCTACCAGGTGATAGTGGCTCTGATACCACTGCTATATATCAATCTCAAGACATCGAACCAATCCCATAGAACAAAAATAGGCCTATCAACTATTACATGTTTTGTTAGGGTTTGACAACCCTTTATACAATGATTTTACAAAATAAAATTACAGATCTATTCAAGTACATAACTAAAAATACAGTAAATATTAAAACAATAGAGAAAGAGTAGGAGATCACAACGTTTATAGGAATAAGGCTCAGAAGGCAAGATTAAGTCAATGTAAACTCGAAAGCCAACACAGGCTTAGGTCCACACAAGATCAGTCAACCACTAAGGCTTGTTCATGAAGAACTTTAAGGAAAACAGAAGGATATTAGAGAGAGAAGAACGGTTTGAAATTCTAATAACAAACAAGACTGAAGCCAACTATATATAAAGGAACAACCCATTTAATACGAGAAGAAGATCGAGGATAAATGGCTGTCAAGAGAGAATCAAGATACGACGCAGGGAGACCCAACACTAGAGAAAAAAGGAGAGAGAGAGAGAGAGAGAGAGAGAGAGAGAGAGAGAGAGAGAGAAATAATGCTCGGGAAAGGGATTAGGGTTAAGATAGAGAGAGGAAGAGACGAACCTATTTAAATAAAAGGGAGGGAGTAGGTTGACCTAGTGGACCGGGTCAGGTGAGTGGGCTATGGCCAGGAGAAATGGACCACGTATCATGGGACGGATCAATCCCAGCCATCGGATGAGATGGGCTGGGCCAACGGGATTTGGGTCACAAATTATTAACAGATTGAAACCTGGATCTTTACTTGGCCTAGAAAATTTAGTGAAAACTACTGATTTCTACAAAAGGGTCCTAAAATACTACAAAGTACATTCTGTTTCATGTGTGGGTAAAATTTTCAATTCACAATGTAATTCTTGTGATCATAGATGCAAGTGAACATATTTCATGTACAACCAATAACATTATCCCATATTAAGTAAACATGTATTAAATTAGCCTATCCTAATCAATGTAAGAAACTATCCAAAGCCAATACAGATGCTCTTACACTAGTGGAGTGGGCTCACAACACTTTTTTATTCATGGTACGAGTCTTGAAACTTTCAAACGTTAGAGGCCAAATTTGATGAGCCGAAAATTTGAGGGATCAAGTCATGATTAGTGACATAGTTGAAGGATCAAAAGTGATATTTACCCACATAAATAATAGAAACTTAAAATATATATGAATGAATTATCAAGAAAGGTAATATGTTTATTTTTTTTATGACTATTATGTATATTTCCTTAATTTTATAATTTTTCAGAAATATTATGAATTTTTTTAAATACTTATTAACTCGGAATATGAAACAAAACTATAATCCACAATAAGCATCTCAAATTTTTTAGAAACAAAAATCCATGAAGCACGAGTCTCCACTTGAGGCATACCGATTCCTCTCTTGGTAATTGGTGAGTGAGAAATGATTTTATTTTGTATTTACAACATTTTTGTTACCATTCTCCCAACCTTCTTTTAACTTCTGAATTGCAGAGCTCAGATGCGGTGAAGGAAATTCCCTATTCTGTGATGGTGTCCACTGCAAAACTCTAATCCAAATCTTCCATCTTTACATAAAGACACCCTGAGAAATCAAACCACCCTTATAATGGTAATGATCTCCATATGCATTTACAAGTGCGAAAATATATAAAAATAGTTTGACTTTAAAAATATTTGTTTGATCGACCATAATAACTAATTTGTCAGTAATAAATCAACTGCAGGAAAATATGAATTTGCATATAACTTTTTTTTTACTACTCAACAAATTTTGATTAATTGATTGTTCCATTTATTAAACAAAATAATTGTTAGGGATGCAATACATACTTTTCTAAACTAAAAAAATTTAATTACAATTATATTAAATTTTAGGAGAAAGTAGTGTAATTATCTCTAAAAATATTATAGATAAGCATATGATGAACTTTTGAAAAATTACATTAAAAGTATTGATTTAAAAACATGAAAATAGATTACATACAAATCTATATGTAAACATAAAGTAGAAATAAAAAAAGAATTATTTAAAAGTAATGGTAATTTATTTTGATTTTTATATATCATGATTGTATCTATTCCTGATTTACATAAAAATTATTTTATTTTCAACCCATAATTAATCTATTAAACTAGCAAAAGTTGCATGGCATAATATGTCCTAAAAAAGTCGCACTTTCTGAAACATATATAAAGTGGAGCGGGTACTCGAGAGAGAGTAAATAACCAAAGTCCCTGTCACTTTGCCCTCGCCTCTCTTTAAAAAAAGTGATTTTTTGGTTTATATATTTTATTCTTATTTATAGCTATATTTTAAAATATAAAAAATTATTTATTATATGAATGCAGGGACAACGTGACATGACGACTAGTATAAAAAAAAAAATAATCTACTCGCACTAAATGATGACTAAAGACATACCATACAATTTTTTAATAAGAAATCATACACTTAATTATATAGTTTTAAAAATTAAGTGTAATTATATTTTTGTTTTACAAAAGTGATCTCATGTCATTTCAACATCACAAGAATAATTCTTTATTATGTCAACAATAACTTAAATTAAAATTATTTTTATTGTTTATTTTTGAAATATAATTATTAATTTATAATATATTGTAAAATTAAAAAAAGAATTATTATATTCACTCAAGTACAGCTTGCACGGCTAGTACAAACAAAAAGACACGTGCGTAATTGGTGTTGGTTGTAATGCCAACGGTAAACAAAATTGGTGAGTGAAAAGCGCTTTGTATTTACAGTATTTTTGTTAACATTCTCCCCACCCTTCTTCTGAACTGCAGAGCTGTGACGCAGTGAAGAAATCCCCAATTCCCCGACGGCGTCCGCTGCGAAATCCCTAATCCAAACCCTCCGTCGTTACATAAAGAAACCCTGGGAAATCACCGGCCCTGTAGCCGATCCAGAATATCGTTCGGCCGTATCGAAGGCTACGGAATACCGCGTCTTCTGCCCCGCCACCGTCCCCGCTAAACCATTGTCCCCACTTCCTTACCAGAAACCGTTTCCGACATCAAGTACTTCTCTCGCGACCAGCGCCGCAACCGACCCCCAATAAAACGCACCGTTTTGAAGAAGGCTGACGTGGAGAAGATGATGAAGGAGACGACTTTGATCTGACTGATTTCCCTAGGCCGTACTTGACTGCGAAAGTCATCGAGGAAGATAATGCTATCGGTGGCGGATACCAGAAATAAAATTTCCGAGTATGAATTTTACGTATCTTTTCATGTGTGATGGTCTGTTTGTGAAATTAGTATTTTGGTTCAATCTGTGACGAATAAGGCTGTCAGATATAAATTGGGTCTTTATCTTAACGCCAAGTTGCTTTGTGTTTGCATGTTTTAGGCATCTCCTCGAAGGTGATTAAAACTTTTCGCTATCCTATCGCTGCCAATACCCGATTTCTTGATTCTTGATATAGTAGACTAGGAAATAACTGAATCTTGAGCAGTACCAATTGATTTATGAAAATGTGAACTCTTTCTGTAGCATGGTTTCTTGGTCTGATGAATTAGTTGGTTATCTTTCTTCTTTCTTTGTTCTTTTTCATGTGCTCTGGTGGATTTAACCGGTTCTTTTTGCGCTTTCTTGTTTTTTCTTTCTTTTTTTGGTCATGTTCTCCTGAGGAGACGTTGAATCTTGGAAAATTTCCGTCAGAGTTCACTGCTAGTGGTTTCTGTCTCAGAATCTTGTTTTTGGCAGAGAAAAGTAGGTTACCATATTGATGATGAAGTTGAAGATCCTCTCTTCAATGATGGAGATGAAACCCACCTCTACACAAGAATTGCTACTGCTACCCATACCCTCTCAAATGAAATAATAGGCTACTTACCAACAATGGCTTCAGTCTCTGATTCAGATGAAGAAATTGTTTCCAATGATGAGGTGTGGCAGTAGAATATGATCTGGCCCATCCGAACTGGCCCATAAATATGATCTGAAAGAGCATTCGATGGTTGAATTTCTAGACTGCTTCCAGGAGAGGAGTGATCTGCCGCTAGATAGTCCAGAACCAGTTGAGTTCTTCTCTATTAACTATCATTTCTCCCCTAGTTCTGCATTGTAAATTAAATTATGCAGCAGTGGGATATATGGGAAGTTGCAGCAAGTGATGCTGAGCGAGAAAGAAAAAGATATGGATTACTTAAAGAATATAAGTGCAGGAATCAGTTCCAAAGGTAAAAGCATATGTTGAACATTCCAGTTGTCAATATATCAGAATTTCTGGCATGTTCCTCTTCTCTAGGTTTTCCCTTTTCCTTCTTCTGTTCAGATGACCGAATGTACATCTCCGTGAGAATTTTGTCAAGGTCTCTGGAAGCAAAGTTTGTTTGTTCTTGTGCACCTGTTGGAGAGGGAAAGGTTTGCTTTGCTACCTGAATATCAAACTAGCTAAAGAATGAAAACCATAGTCTAGCTTTAGCAAGCAGTTGCATTTGCTGGAATCATTTCGAAAACTAGATCCTTGCACAGTCTTGTGTGTGTGTACAATCATGGAGTAACAACTTTAAAAAGTTCAATTCGAAAAAATACTTAAATTTTATGAAAGGAGCAACAAGTTATGTGACTTAGTGACTACATGATTGACTGAACAGATCCACTAGTTTCCATGCATGATCCTCTATAATGACAGAAAAATTACGTGATTACATTTGTTGCCTATTCAGAAATCATATTGGGAGGATAGCTTGCGTATGAGAATGAAAGGGGTGGCAAGGACCTTTGACCATCATCTTCAACCCGAGAATATGTAGTGATGTTGAGCTGCAAGTTGGCAGCCTGATTCTCATACACCCTCCTTGGTATGAGGTGCAGAAACTGTATCCTTTATATTTTTCTGGTACAGTACACTTCCTCAGATAAGTTGGTTGTGGTACACTTTCTGTGCAGTCACTCTGGTGATTTAGAAGAGACAGTGAAGTGGAGCAAAACTGATGTCACAATTTAAACTATATATTTACTAATTTTCATATTATATTTCATACTATCAACATGATTGGAGACCGTTTTTATATCTATATTGGCAGGTCTTGCTTGTTCTACTTTCCCTCCTTGGGGGTAAATGCGACATCTCCTCAAGAGAATTTGGTATGACACGTAATCATTTCATTTCAAGTTTCTTGTGTTACTTCCACGGACTCTTCCTTTCAAAGGTATTGTCATTTTTGTGCTTTTCAGCATTTCTTGTCTTGAAGTTGTGCATTAAGATTCTACCATGGCTTTGCATTGCTTATATTCCTTGGTTCTTGGTATTTACAGTGGTATTATCTTTGAATCCAGTCTCTTTTTTCAATATTCTTATGATTTGATTATTGATATTGTAGACTAGCAAATAAGTGAATTTTGGAGAGATTACAACTTGATTATTGTACATGTGACTCTTTCTGTTGCCTGGTTTCTTGGTTTGATGAATTAGAAGGTTATCTCTCTCTCTATATATATATATATTCACTGTAATGTAAGTGCCTTCCAGCTGCTCTCTTTTACTTTTAGTTCAGCTTGAGTTTAGTAATCTTCTTAAATCATTAGTAGCTTGTGATCGATCAGCAGTATTTCTTTTCTTAAGTGCATCTGGAGAGCTCTCTTGGTTATTAAGTATTTCTGCTCTGTTGCTTATCTATCTTCTTTTGTCATATTCAAGTTGCTTTCACAATCTTGTCTTAATGCATATTATAGGATGCGGAGACAATATTTGATTTTCTTTGCCCATAACACATATAGCATACAATTATAAACTGGAATCAACTTATTTGAAAAATCATTTTTCAGTACCATGTGTCACAAGCATTTTATTTTGATTGTATCTATACTCGTTTCTTGTAAGATTGAGGGCCTTAGCTTGAATTTGGTTTGTCAATTTTGGGCAAACTAAAGTAATCTCTTATTCTTAAAAGTTGTGTGGAAATCAAAAGGTTAAGCAGAAAATTTAAACACTCAACTGAAACACACATTGGCTGCTACTATAATGCATTTTGACAATATTTAGAGCCTAATGGTAATTGTTGTATCTATGGTTTCCTCTCGACTTGTTTTTCTACCAGAAAAGTGATCCTTGTTCCTTTCCATCCTACTTTGTCGAGTTTTTCTCTAACATTTGAAAATCAAGAAAATGTTGAACCATTGTTTTTACAATTTGTAAACTTCAAAACCTAAACTCCTGCTGTGATTCTGTGAAGTGTCCTCTTTATCACCATTATAATTTGGAAGAAACAGGAATATGTATGTTTTAAAGGCTCCTAGGAATATGAGGGATGCATGTGTAGAGTTGAATGCCAATCGGAAGAACAAAACTTCATTCTTTTTGTAGATTTGCTCGTGGTTTATTCATTTTGTGGGGTTCTTTTCATGGGTTTGCTTTACAATTTTTTGATGCCATTTATTTATCATTTTGTATGGATGTACAGAAAATCATGCTGTCATGTTCCTTGACATCTTCACTTTTGCAGGTGTATCGTAGAAAAATTTGTTAGAAATTCTTTACCATACAATCATAAACTATTTATTTGTGATCTTCGATAATGGCACACTATGCCAAAATATAGGATGGTTGTCTACATGTCACTTTTAATTTTTTTTTAAAGGAATTTGAGAACTCTTTCTTTAATATTATGTCTCAAATTTGAGAAATGTTTTTTGAAGCAACATGCAGTTTTGACAACTAAATACTCTTATATTTACAAATTTGTTTTTCTTGTTAAATGCCTTCATTTTCTAAAGCATGTATTTACCACAAGTATTTTACTCTCTCTCTCTCTCTCTTTTTCTTTTTGGTCTTTTCTTTTGTCTAAAACGTGCTTGAATGAATTAAATTTCTTTTGATAAACTTTTTTCTTCCCAAATTAGATTCTACTGCACAAACTTTTGTATCCAGAATTTTGTATAAAAAACCTACTTAATAATTGGTAGTTTGTGAGATGCATTCATTTAATTGCTTTTTGATAAATGCTTCAAATTTCCTCGGAAAAGCCCAATTCAATTTTTCTTTTTATATAAAAAAGCAGTTTTAATCATTTCAAAAAAGCAATTCATCTGACGTTTTCCCTATAAATGAATGAATTCCTCATATTTTGATAATTGAATATAAGTTTTTTCAGTTATCGAGAACACTTGAAAAAATTGACGTATTAATTATGATGATATTTATGAATACAAATGCATATGTATTCGAGAAATTGGCATGTAGACAACCATCAATATTTAAGTATGTGATGTTTTATTAATGAAGTTCACAAATAAATAAGTTGTGTTTTGTATAGTAATGATTTCCTAAACAAATTTTATATTTTGATACACCTGTAAATGTCAAATGTCAATAACATGACAAGATATGAGTTTTTGTACAATGCGCACAAAATTTTAAATATATGATGTTAAAAAGTTCTCCAAAAGCAAACCCTTGAAACAAATCTAACATATTGAATAAATTAGGAACAAATTTGCCAAAAGGTTGGATTATTGTTCTGGAAAGAGGCATTCTTCTCAATTTGCACCCCTTGTATTCTCGAAGGCTTAAAAAATTCATGCACCTGTTCTTTTCAAACTAGAATAGTGAGAAGTTGGACTCTTTATAAAAATTAAAGCAGACTTTTGGGTTTTGAAGTGTACAAAGAAAAATACAATGACTTTTCAACTTTTTGGATTTTCAAATAAGGGAGAAGTTGACAAAGGGGAAACATATAGGAACATTGGACACTTTCTCTGTTAGAAGAGGAGGGAGAGAGAGCAACAACGTGGATACATAAGTTGCCATTTGGTTTTGAATGTTGTTGAAGTACATTCTGTGTTTAGTAGAGTATTTAAATTTTCTACATTAACCTTAGATGTCCACACAACTCTTAGGGGTACGAGGTTATTTAGGCAAGCACATGTGACAAATCAGTGACGGGCTTTGAGTCCCTCGGCCTTAATTAACGAGTATAGATAGATTGCACATGTTTCGCATTCTGCCTTTTGTTTTTCTTTTCAGGTTTACATGATGACATGTCATACATTACGTCACAACGCTGTTGAAGATGATCTTGACACAAGAAAAGATCTATCGAGAAACAATGCTGTTGAAGATGATCTCAACACAAGAAAATACTTTTTCTGTTGAAGATGATCTTGACACAAGTTCAAGGACATTTGGAGCCCTCTGTTGTAGAGACTAGTTTGTAAATTAGAATACAAATGTAAAGACTTTTTCTTTAGCCAAGGAAATAAAAGTTTTGATCAAAAGATTTTGATATTTGTTACTTCAAAACTTATTTCTATACTTTTAGAACCCCCTACTCTCTAAATTTAATGATCACCATTTCATCGTTTCCTTAATAGTAACTCATTCTATAAGTAATTTTTTTAAGCCGTAAAATAAATTCTATTTTATCAATATAATATATAGATATCATAAGAGATAATAGATATCGATATCAGCAAGGTTGGAGATGGAACTTTCTAAAGGAACTGCTCTCCTTCCTCTGTATCAAGGGGATTGCAGTTCAGGTGGCATACTGGATCCCAAATCTTTTTTGGGTATGGGCTAGCCGGAGAGACAACAAGTTGGCTAGTGTTGTGCTCCCCCTTTGAGTCATCAGTGTTGTCCCAAGCCTTCAATTATCCAGTTACCACTCCAAATTGTAACAAATTTGGAGTAATTTATAGGCCTTTTTAACTTTGATCCATTTCTTTTTCCTTCTGCTTTCCAATCTCATTGTCTCGACTGACTGCATTTTCATCCCCCAATAGGGTAATATTCATCGCAAACAGCAAGGTTATCGGAGTCACAACAGACCTCAGGAATTGATTCATCAATTTCATCACACTTAGCCATATTTTCAATATCATGGGTCACCTTTTTATCATCGTGTGCAATGCAAATATTATTTTCAACATGCAAATCATTCTCCACTTTCGAACCACAAATAACATCAGACATCTCGATTTCAACATTGTCATTACCATGTTTGCCACTATCAATAGGTTTAGGTTTTAGGGTTTAGGATTTTTTTTAATTGAAAATAGGGGACTTGTCGGGTTCCCTTCCCTTCTCGATAAATTTAAAATGTGTACATAGTGTTTCGGACAATGCCAAAAGTAAATAAATGCAACAAGGCCTAATCGAATTCGCAACATGTTTCTCAGTAAAAAGAAATCATTAACTCAGCGTTCTTGTTTGTCTTTCCCACACTGCAGCAGTCCAAAATAGCTGATCCAGCCCATTTCCATCCAGTGTCAAAGTCAGCATCGCCGCGTCCATTGGTCATGAACTCCAACCCAAATCTCCTACATCTTTCTTTTTCTTCTGCTTCTTATTTCTCCTATTTCCAACCCCAATAAGTCGTTTCTTTTTTCTCTTCCTTTTCTTTCTGAGAGTAAGATCCATCAGCTAATCAAATTACCTATTTTCATGGTTGTTCCTTTGCAGCAAGGTTGGAGATGGAACTTTCTGAAAGAACTGCTCTCCTTCCTCCATATCAAGGGGATTGCGATTCAGGTGGCATACTGGATCTCAAATCTTTTTCGGGTATGGGCTTGCCGGAGAGACAACAAGTTGGCTAGTGTTGCCCTCCCCCTTTGAGTCATCAGTGTCGTCCTAAGTCTCACTTGTCCAGTTACTACTCCAAATTGTGACAAAATTTGGAGTAATTTATAGGCCTTTTTAACTTTGATCCGTTTCTTTATCCTTCTGCTTTCCAATCTCATTCTCTCGACAGGCCGCGTTTCCATCCTCCCAATAGGGTAATACTCATCGCAAAAAACAAGGTTATCGGAGTGACAATAGACCACGGGAATTGATTCATCAATTTCATCGCACTTAGCCACATTTTCAATATCATGGGTCACCTCTTTATCATCATGTGCAGTGCAAATATTATTTCCAACATGCAAATCATTCTCCACTTTTGAAATCGAGATGTCTAATGTTATTTGTGGTTCGAAAGTGTGCTTTTATTTCAAAAAGGCTGATTTATAAATAATGTGGTCAATTGTTTATTGTCAAGAAGGTTTGCTTAACTAATTAAACTTTACAAATCCGTGTAATTGTTTGATCAGTTTGATGCTTAGTAGCAACGTAACATTACTAATTATGTCAAAGTAGTTAGTTATGTTATGGGGAATGCTTGATCTAATTTAAACGAATTCTCCTCGTAGGAATTCGTTAATTAGAATCAAGCCTTTTTTTATTCTTAATGTTGTTAATAGATTAAATCTTGTGGATGTTCCCAGGGTTGTCTGTTAATTAGATATCTAGTCAACGGTCGTACTTTGGCTAACGAAAAGGTAAGAAAATGTAAGGTTGTTATGTCGTACCAACAACTATAACTGATTTATTTGTTTATACAAGTGTTATTTTTGCATCAATGATCAACTCACAAGAATCAAGTATGATTCTGACCTTAACCGAAAAATCTCTCTTTCATCCTCGTAAGGTAATTTTAATTGTTTTCTAATTTATTAGTTTTTAATTATTTCTCTTTATCATCAAACATTCCTCCCCTCCTCCCAATTATTTTTTTTATTTCTTTTAAAGAAATCAACTTAAATCAGTCTCTATGGATTCGACCCTACTCCCACTTTCACAAGTGTTGTAAGAATTATTTTTGATAGTTTCGACACCCATTATTTGCTTTGGTTTAGAATGTTTATTCATGCATTTCATTGTGAGTTTTCTAAATTTTCATTTTTAATGGTAATCAAATTAAAAAATCATAAGTTAACAGTTCAAAGAATCAAATAATATTCTAATTAAAGTTGGTACTGAAATATAATTTTCATATATAAATAATATATATGGAACGAGCACTTGTATAATTAGAACTTTGTTAAAGTAGGTTCCACTTAGTATATTTAATTAATATTCTAACTTTTCTAATATAAAGTTTATAAATTAAATCAATGCACCTCAAGTTAAGAAAAATAATTAATTTATCTGAATCTAATGACAATTGCTTCCTTATAGAACTAATCAAATAACCTGATCTTCTTCCCTTTTACTATACTTTTTGTTTTTAACTTTTTAAATGAGAATCATATAATATTAAATTTTATATGTAACTATTAAATTAATGATTTAGTAAAAATTTTGAATGTATATATTTGTAAGAAATGTTCCATCTGACCAACAATCAACTATAAAATATTATGAATTGATAGATATTAATCATTTTAAATTTAAAATTGTGACCAAACTTTATATATAAGGAAAAATCATCAACGATTTAGAAAATATTATATCAATTTTTTAATAAATTTTTTTAAATTTATGTATTTGTAAGATTTTGTAAGAAAGACATCTATCCCCTTGCTTAAATTATTCTTTTTAATAATAAATAAAAGTTAGTTATAAGAAAGATAAAAATTCTAAGAAAATAATTTAGTAGTTCTAATTCCTCTCCACTAAGATATATTTGTCATGAACTAAATAATTTAAAGGTATTAGGACTATTAAATTATGTTTTTTTATAAATTTATTTTTTATAACTAATTTTAATTTGTTACTAAAAAATTACTTAAATACAGATACATAAACTATCCTAAAAAAAAATATTTGAAAAATTAATTCATATTAGATTCTTCCTCAATTATGCTTATATGATATATATTTTGAAATACTTTATAGAATTTATAGATTGTGGTTCTAATTTCTCCTATCTACAAATATTATTTGCTTTATTTTAGAATGTTCACTCGTTCATTTCATTATGATGTTTTGTAAATGGTAATTAAATTAAAAATCATAAATTAACAACACAAAGGATTCAATAATATTCTAATTAAACTTGGTATTCAAATATAATTTTCATAATTTCTAATAAATAATATGGAATGCGCACTTGTACGTATTAGAATTTTGATAAAATTGGCTTTACTTAGTACATTTAATTAGTATTTTAAGTTCTTTAGTATAAGATTTAAAAATTAAACTAATGCACTCAACTTAAAGAAATAATTATTTGTTTGAATCTAATTATATATGATTGCCTCCTCCTAGAACTAATCAATAAGTTGAGTCTTCTACTATCATTTTTTGCTATAACTTTTTAAATGATATAATTTTGTAATATTAAATTTTATGAGTAAAATTAAATTGATCTTTTAGTATAAATTTTGAATTATGTATTTATAAGAAATGTTCCACTGGACCCACTCTCAACTATAAAATGTTATAAAGGAAAAAAAAAATTTGTCCTATAACTTTGGTTTGAATTCATTTTAATTCTTTATCTTTAAGAATATAAATTTAGTCTTTTATCTATCAATTTTTCGTGGATTTGATCTTTTAGCCTAATTTATAACTCTTTTGCCCTTTTGATAATAAAGGCTAATAGTTAATCTTAATGTTCTAAGTGTAATATAAATAAATATTTTTCAAATAAACCTAAACTCTTATACCATTTTAGGCGAGTATTAGCTATGAAATGTAAAATGAATAGATATATGTGAACTAAAATTGTTTTTGAAAAGCTATGTAAAGGTAAAATTATCCGAAATATGATCAAAGAACTAAAATTAAGTAATTTTGAAAGTTATCGGACTAAAATTAAAATGAGTAAATTTGAAGGATTAAAATTAATAGTAGGCAAATTTAAAGGATTAAAAAAATATCTTTTTCTATTATAAATTGATAGGTAATAATCTTTTTAAATTCAGAATCGTGAACATCATAAACAACTGTAGAATTGTTATAAATATGATATTAATCTTTTAGTAAAACTTTTAAATTTATATATATATTTGTAAGAAAGACATTTGAACCCTTGCTTAATATAATTCCTTTTAATAATAAATAAAAATAGTTATAAATTAAAAAGACAAAATTCTAAATAAAAAAAATAAACTATTTAATAATTCTAATTTCTCTCGACTACTTAGATATATTTGTCATTATCTAAATAGTTTAGAGATATTAAAACTATTAAATTACTTTTTATAGAATGTATTCTTTTATAATTAATTTTAATTTATTGTTGAAAGAATTATTTAAGTAAGGATTATGAGTATTTTTTTGGAAATGAGGAACAAAAACTATTTATATATGAGATTTATATTTTGCAAGTGACATATATAGTTGTCCGCATCTGGTAGTGCCTTGCTGCCAACTCTAATCCATCCAAACACAAATTTTTGTTTGATATCCGCAATTATGTGATTCACTTTTATTATTATTTTGCAAGATTTAACTTATTTACTGTTATTATGTTGTGATATTTACTAAACTAACAGGAAATTATACGAACAAATTTCATAAGGACTACAATATTTTAGATTTATTGGATTTTATATTCAGTTATATTCTACTTGTACATGATTTCAGTGTTCCTTTTCTTTAAAAAAAAAAACCCTTAAAACGTGTGATGCTTACTTATCTACTCCATGCATCAAGGACGTTGAATACACACATATATATTTGCTCCATCAAGGGCGCTGATCAACTGTGGGTGCGTAGCTTCCAAAAGAGTCTGTTTAGGCATTTGAGGTCAAGCTAAGCATTCAAAATATGTGTTACAAGCTGTTTGGGACATGAGAGAGAGAGAAAGGAATGTGTGAAAGAGACAAGAAGTAAGTTTGGTGACTCTAATTGTAACATCTCATTGTCTTGTCTTGATGATGAATATCCAATCCCACACCCGTTCGGCCGGTCCTCCTTGATCATTAGAAATATCAATAATCATTAAAATACAGTTCGTTCCTGCTTAATTTGTTTTTCTGTAACTTATAATACAGCAGTCTACAGTGGTACGAAATCGAAGTTATATATATTATTTCCTTCCATCAACTAGAATTAATCATAATTATTTAATTATAAGTTGTTTCCGAATTTTCTACATATAGCAGCTAGTGGTCATGATGAGGGGAATTAATTAATTATGCGTATTAAAATGTTGGACCAATTCTCCTTATTAATTCCAACCAAGCCTAAATTAGTTGCTTAATTCATACGCTAATTATATACATTCATCAATTAAAATTAATTATAATACTAGCTAGTATATATAAGAACTTAATTAACTTGAAAGCATCCACAAAATGATATTCCAGGTACGTACAGCTTATCAAGGCTCTTCCTGTGTGTCGTCTCATCAGATTAATATTATAAACTTCCAAGGCAACCAACAAATCTAGTATACTATACCAGCTAGCTGGTATAGGTCCCTACGTTGCAACTCCATTCATTCCCAATTGAACTTCCTTCAAGAATGACTTCATTTCTACACAAGAATAGCATTTTCATTGCCATAGCAAAAATTGGCATCCTATCAGTGATCACATTCGTTGCCAACTGCAGCACACCCGAAGATCCCATACAATGCAGATCAGCTGGAGCAGTCAAAAACTCATATTGCACCATCACCAATTCATATGGTGCGTTTCCCGACAGAAGTATATGTCGAGCAGCCCAAGTAGTTTACCCTTCTTCAGAAGCTGAGCTCATATCAGCCGTAGCAAATGCAACCCTGGCCAAGAGAAAAATCAAAGTTGCAACACGCTACTCCCACAGCATTCCCAAACTGGTTTGTCCTGACGGGGACGATGGACTGCTAATAAGCACCAAATACCTCAATCGCACGTTAAACATCAATCCTTCAGCCATGACTATAACTGTGGAGAGTGGTGTGACCCTGAGGCAGCTGATCAACGACGCGGCTAAAACAAAGCTGGCGCTGCCCTATTCTCCATACTGGTGGGGCTTGACCGTGGGGGGGATGCTGGGCACGGGTGCACACGGCAGCTCATTATGGGGTTTGGGAAGTCAAGTTCATGATTATGTGATCCAGCTCAGAATCATATCTCCAGCCACAGCTGAAGAGGGTTATGCAAAGGTTCGCACGCTGGAAACTGGAAATCCGGAGCTGGATGCAGCGAAAGTCTCTCTAGGGGTTCTTGGAGTTATTTCACAGGTATGTATACGGCTACATGTGTGTTTCTTGTGCATGCTTGATGATCATCTGATTTAGTAATTATCTTCAATTTGTGGGTTTCGGTAGGTTTTTGCCCCTGGATGCTAAACTGTGATTATATTATTTATATATTTAAGAGGGAATAATTGAAGCATATATAACTAGCTAATCTTGTACATTTATATTATCAGTAAATTAATTGGGAAGTGCTGGTGTGAATGAATTCTTAAGTAAGAACCATATATATAGTGGTAAGTGGCAAAGCCGAGCAATGAAGGTCACTGAGTACAGGCTCGATGATTACATTATAAAATCAGATATATGGCAAATTTGAGTTTTCACATCACAAATTAAATGTAAAAGTTGCACGCATTCTAAGGGCATGCACTTATATATCACATATAATTTGGATTTTTTCGTCCAATATTTGTCAGTCAAGAAATGGAATATTAACAAGGGTAATTAATTGATGCGCATGGCAGGTGACTCTGAAATTACAACCAATGTTCAAACGTTCCATCACGTATATAACAAAGAACGACTCAGATTTTGGAGATGAAGCTGCTAGTTTTGGCCGGCTGCATGAATTTGCAGACTTTATGTGGTACCCAAGTCAAAAACTTGTTGTTTACCGGATTGATGATAGGGTCTCAAGCAACGCATCAGGAAATGGTCTCAATGATTTTCCAGGATTTCGTTCAACTCCCTCAATTGTTCTAGCAACTTTAAGAACTTCCGGTGAGTACAAGTACTAGCTATATATTGCTTAATTAATTACTTACTATTCTAATCATATATAAATTAGTCCATCAATTCTTTCCAACTTAATTAATTAATTCAAGGGACCCCGCGTAATAACAATTTTGTTTGCTGTTTATGCTAATTGTTCACAGAGGAGACACAAGAATCCCTTGGTGACTTAGATGGGAAATGCATAAACGGAAAATTGACGACATCTACCTTGAGAACTATGGGTTACGGACTAAAAAATGATGGTACGACATCGTGGGTGTACTTGATTAAATTATTATTAAACTTGTCCAATATAAATTTAAATTAAATAAATAAATTAACATAAAATGAAAATGAATTGTATGCTCGTAGGTATCTTGTTCACGGGGTACCCAGTAATTGGATTTCAGAACCGGATTCAAGCATCAGGAACATGCCTTGACAGCTTGGAGGACGCAAGGATTACAGCATGCCCATGGGATTCTCGTGTTAGGGGCCTATTCTTTTACCAAACCACATTTAGCATTGGGTTGTCCAAAGTGAAGAAGTTCATCCAAGACATTCAAAAGCTTGCAGCTTTGGAGCCCAAGTCAATGTGTGGATTGGATTTATACAATGGGATATTGATGAGGTACGTGACGGCTTCGAGTGCATACTTGGGTAAACAAGAAGATGCGCTTGACTTCGACATCACTTACTATAGAAGCAAGGACCCTTTAGCCCCGAGGCTTTATGAGGACATCTTGGAGGAAATTGAACAGATTGCAGTTTTCAAGTATAATGCTTTGCCACACTGGGGAAAGAATAGGAATGTGGCTTTTCAAGGGGCGATTAACAAGTATAAAAAGGCTACCGAATTCCTCAAGATCAAACAAATGTATGATCCATTGGGGCTGTTCTCAAGTAATTGGACGGATCAAATTCTTGGATTGAGCAGCCGATCAGTAGTGATGATGAATGATGAGGAGGGATGTGCACTGGAAGGATTATGTGTTTGTTCTCAAGATATTCATTGTGCCCCCAACAAGGGATACTTTTGCCGACCAGGCAAAGTTTATGAGGAGGCAAGAGTTTGTGCTAAGCTAATTAAAAAGTCTATGACTAGCTAGATATATCAGAGGACAGAGAGAGTTCCATCTTAATTATCATCATTATTCCATTCAAGTACAAATTTCCAATCATCAGCATCATCATATATATATATATATACATATCCTTATGTGTCTTTAAATCCAATCAATGGGCATTCATCCATTTCAAAACTTGAGCTTCATATACTAATATGTAAATCCATATCCATTGCACTTGATGAACTTATAAATGTAAGTAAGTATATGTGTGAACACAAAAACTATCTCAATATCTTACTACTTATTTTTTTGAAATATGTTCGATATATATGAATGAGAATTTATCTTTTTCCCTTAGAAATACTCTTCATAAACCAGCCATGTTTTTAGGAATTGATATTAATATTCATTTTCATATCAAGTTAAACTGCTTGTAGAAAATTAGTCGATGACAAAATTCATATAATTAATTCAAACCAAATTTGAAGCTTGATTTGCTCGACTTAATTGACAATCTTACAATTTTAATTTCACATTTACTCACGCTGAGAATTTATGAGTCATTGTCTTGACAAATATATTTATATAATCAATATTAATATAAAAAATAAAAATATTTTTCATTCATAAACAACAGTTTATGACACAACACCGAAAAATAGGCCTTTAACTACAATAGAAAACTCGTAACAAAAGCCCAATTTCGTAGCAAAAAATCTTTTGTTACCAATTCGCTGCAAATTTTGGTAGTAAAAAATACTGACGTAGCAAAAGCTTGGATATATAAAGATAAAATTCGTAGCAAAAGGCATTTGTTAATAAAACAGGAACTTTTGTTACAACATATATTCGTAGCCAAAATGAGCAAAAATAATTACCTTTTTGCTATGATTGTCCGTTCATAGCCGTCACGTGGTTATTTGCTACGAAAATTCTTAGCAAAAGCAACAATAAAAATTATCATCTTTTACAATGGAGTTCTTATTCCAGTAAATTAACTTTTACACCACACGCTCCACCAATTTTTGCACTATCATTAATACTTTTAGATTATTATTTTTTTAAAAAAATATGATGTATTAATTTATATATTTTATTGGAAAAAATATTTTTTAACCCTTTAATTTTACCTCTTAATAATTTTAGTCTCGTAAGTATGCCCATTATTAATTAATTAGTACTATAAATTTGAAAAATGATGAAAATAAGTTTGATTTTAGATTTAATTTTTTTAATTGAATTTTCCAACAATATTTAAAATTTTAGCCAGAAAATGGGCATGTGGCAAATACAAACTGAAATGTCCCATAATTTATCCACCTGTACATCCATGTATTATGACACATGTATTACCACAATATATATTAATAAATTATAATATTTACCTAAATAATATTAAATATGTTTTTATATTATTTACATTTAAAATTAATTATCTTATTCTTTTAAAAAAATAACTTTCTCTTAAAAAATTATTTTTTTAAATTATTTTAATTAAAACGTAATTGACTTTTTTTAATGATGGTGAAGGCGATGCCCCCGCCCCCCCTCCCCCGCAGAGGAGAGCGACAGCGCCGTTTCCACCTCAGTGGAGGGCACTCCATCACCCTCCACATTTGGGGGTAACGCACTCTCCTCACACCTCTGGGCGACACTGGGACGCCAAGGGGTAGGAAGAGGGTAGGCGGGGGAGGGTGAGGGTCTAGGGCAAAGAGGGGAGGGAGAGTTGGAAGTGGGGGTTACTTTTCTTTTTTTAAGTTAAAATTATACACATAATATAATTCAGAATTTGTTAAATCTTTTTTTTTTCTTCAAAACATGTTCAACATGTTCTCCAACTCACGCCCAAGGTGCCTTAGGATTATAAACCCTAAAAAATTGTCCACCTCGGCTCCATGCCTCTTTCTGACCAAAACCTAAAATTTCAACAATTGGAGTATTTGTCATTAATTTGTTACTTTTGAACTAAATAAATAAAGGACATACTTATAGGACTAAAATTAAAGAATGAAAAAAATAATTTTTATATTATTTTTATTTATAATTGATGCGTGCAAAAGTCGCACGTATTATGTGATGCGTGGACTTGATCTTTTGGGCCAAATTTCTTGATAAGCTCAGAATGAGGACTTGTAAAAGAAACATTAGCACTCCAGTACACAGCTCAGGGTGAACCTTCGCCTTCATCCCTCGCTTTTACGAGGAGATCGATCAAATTTTTCAGGTCTTCATTAATCAATTGACCCCCAATTTCTTCCATCTCTTAGCTAGTTTTGCTTCGATATTCCTATACAACAGTGTTACTCTAATGGGGAAAAGGTTTTTCAATGTTTTCAGTTAAAAAGGTCTAAGCCTATTGTGTTTCATTCCTTTCTCCGTCGTGGGGTGTTTTTTGTCCATCCCCAATGACACTAAGCGTTGGTGATGCAGTTTTTCCTTTGTCCTTTCTCCCACTCGGTGGTCCTTTTCCCACAAGTTGATTCATGACCTTCCTCCTATCACCTCTTTCGCTGTGAGAGATAAGACAATAGCATTCTGGAAGAACCGCTATGATTGTTAAGGTCTAGTAGATTAGAAGTTTCTTTCTCATTTTGGGATGAGCCCCAAGGCAACCCTTTTGGTGGGGTCTTTGGATATTTAACAATAGTTTGCTGAATTTTGTTTATTTTGCATGTTCGAATCATATTTGGTTGAATCTATTTGTTTCCTTTTTTAGAAAAAATCTTATTCAACAAGCTACACAGAGATCATATTTCGGGCAACCCGGGCTCGGGATCTGCAGCTAACCCTTCCTTTCGGGCTCCCAAGGACTCTCCATCTTCCAAAGATTCTAAAGGGAAATGCCTACACTCTGTGACCTAAGGGGATCTTCCAAGAAGGCAAAGGGAATTCTTCCAACCATCTTTCTCTTGGGGTCCTTTTATAAGTGTCCACGCGTTTTGCAGCCACGTCTCCTCCTTCTCTTCCACCTCCTCAGGATACGGTCGGCTTCTCTACCCAATGCCAATATCTTACACTTGAATGGTGTCTCTATACTTGCCAAAATAGAGTAAAGCCTCTTTTCTGAATTCCTTGGGGGGGGGGGGGTCTACCCTTGGAAACAAACGTTCTTATCCTCCCTTACCAAAAGAATGTGAATAGTTTGTTGTCTTGCCATGTTGCAAAGGCAAGATAATTTGTGTCTTTTTTTCAAGTATTTCAAGTTTGACTAAGCTTGTTTATAATTCTCTCTTTTGTTTCCTATTTGTTTACGATGGCACTGGTGCTAGGGGAGTTTTTATCTCGTCCGGATGCAACACTTCCCCCTCAACAAATGGGCAAAGGAGGAAGCTGGAGGACCCAGTGAAATGTTTGTTGGCTAAAAACGCTGAACTAAGGAAATATAAGAAAGATGTTGTAGCAAAGTGCCAGCAGGCTAAGAAGAATACAAATAAACTTCAAAAGTAGTTCTTGGCCCTTATTGAGACCCAATTAAAGGCACCACTAAAAGTAGCAGAATGGACCCGCCTGGACGGCTTCTAAACTTGCCAGAAATAGTTTGCGGCACATAGATACCCCCCGACGAGTAAGGAAACATCCTTCCAAATTTTTGAGGCGGCCTTAGATAGCTCCCCTAATCCCTTCACAGCCCCTCATGTTCCAACTATTGAGTCCCCCCAACAGATTAAGGTAATAGGTTTGCTCGACTTTTATCCATTCTTAATGAGATTTTCCACGTGTTGAACGATATAGCTAGACAATTCCTTTTAGATGATGACTTGGACTACCTTTTGGGGACAATCGTAGCATAGGTGCAGACCCTTCCTCCTACCAACGTGCATATGGCTATGGAGGTCGATGTTTTGGGGGAAGAACCTAGAGTCAATCCCTACCCATGCCCCCCCCCCCCCCCTCTTAGAGGTTCCAACAGCTGAGACCCCCCTCACCCACAAGAATTCCCCAAGATAGAAGAGAAAACCACGCTGGTGGGGCAAGAAAAATGATATATTCCCCTTTCTCTTGCATTTTAAAAATAATTTTCTGTCTTTTCTATTTCACCACCCATGGGAAGGGATGAGATAATTTTTACTTTACCAGTTTTGAGAATACTTTCTTGGGCCCCTTCCCGGTGGTTTGGTTCAGGTACTTATATGCATATTTCTAAAAGCTTGCCACCTGCTTGGTTTGTTAGATTATTTATGATCGGGCTTGCTTCTTTCCCCCTCTTTTGTGGTGCTGCTTTTGGTTTGCTCCTTACATTTTATTGTTTATCCTGTTGAGGAATAAAAGGCTTAGGTGAAATATTTATGGCAAATGAGACGCGTTTCATCACACAATTACATACTTAATTCAAGTATTTTAGAAACTAGTGCATAACAATGATAATTGAATTATGCATCTTTTGAGTGAATAGTTCATATTAATCCCTTTTGAAGGAAAGAGAGCCAAAAAGCCCCAAATGGACTTGAAACCAATCAAGGGAAGTAAGGATAGAAACAGACTTCAACATTGGTTAGGGTGTAATCACGCCCTATCCTAACTTCAGAGTTGTCTGATGGGAGAAACTATTTTGGAAAGTTGTTAGAGAAGATTTGTTTCCTTATGGCTGAAAAAAAAAAAAACACGAAGGGAAAGAAAGGAGGCCCCAATTGCTGTAGATAGAAGAGAAAAGAAGGAGGGAGAGAATTCATTCATCATTTTGGAGCTTGGGACCAAGGAATCAAAGGACGTCGGCCTCGTCAATTAATTTTTCTATCTCTCTAGTTAATGTTTTCTATTAGGATTTTATTTAGCTACGAACATGTTGCGTAGCTAAATCTATTTTTTGATTCAAGGGAAACGTTAAATCCAAGTGTTATGTTTTGAAATTTTGCTTTTAATCTCACTTTTTGAGAGATAATGTGTCTTCTTTCTGACAAGGTTTATTTTTCAGGCAACGCCTGTCAGGCAGTAGGGCCTTAATTTGCTAGTATGTAATGAGAATTTTTTGATTCTAAATAGAGAATATTATGAAAATTATTTGTCTGGATGATTAAAGCTTTCCAATGGGATTACTTGTTTGAAGAGCATCGTTTCTTTACGAAGGTTCTTTTATTTGAGACGAATTGGTTCCTGAGAAAGATTTGTTCCAAAGAAGTCCCTACTTGGGGGTAGAACATTTTTCTGACAAGGAAGTGTGCCTGAAGGCATGACTTATTTTCTGAGGGGATACTGGCATGGGGGCAGGACTTATCTTTTGAGGAGATGCTGGCACAGGAAAATGTTTTGTTTCTAGAGAAGGATGCTTGCCTGGGAGTATGACTTATTTTTTTAGAAGAATGTTTGCCTGGTTTAAGCATAGAAACGCTTGAGATTGTTCATGTTCCAGGATTGGGACAAGGAACATCCTTCCCTATCTTCTAACTCATAGGCCCCATGCCTCAATACTCTTGTGACTTTATAGAGGCATCATCAGGTCCTTGATGTATTCCACGTGTACTTACTTGTCACTTTTGTCCAAATAATCTACAACCACCTGGGTGAGTGTCTTTCTAGTTGGCATTGGGCCCCTTGCACACTTGGATATACAGATTTTCTCCTTGAACTTCATCCTTTTTGGGCCCTAGTTGAGTAGGAGCTCTTAAGGGCCTTGTTGAGCCTCTTTAGTTTGTGTTTGACTTTTATATGTGGGCCGCAAATTGAGTCAACTATTTTTTATGATATTAATAATAAATTTAAAATATAAAAAAGTATTCGTTTTACGCACACTATTAAGTATAAAAAAATAAAAATGAGTAAAAGGTACGGAGTTAATTAATTTTTTATTATAAAAAAATTATTTTATTATAATTTTTTTAAAATAACTAACAAAAACATGACGAGTCGCGATTTGAAATTGCGACTCGTCATTAAAGTAATGGGAAAAATGGCAAAAAATCTGAAGTCGGGATTCTAAATCCCGACTTGGTATTTTTCTTTTTTTTTATTTAAATTATATTTATATAATTTAATTTATATATGATTAATTTTAACAACATACTAAAATCCAAAAATTAATAAAATTAATATTGCATTAACTTAAAAAATTACAATTAAGGGTACAAATGTAATAGTTATTTATTTTGTACAATTGTAAAAAATTACATTAAATGTATAAATGTAAAAGTGTATATTTTTGTACAATTGTAAAAAATACAAAAAGTATACAATTAATCCTGGCTACCTGGTACTGGCACATCTGATTGTGTTGAAGAATTTCATTGTTGTGTTTGTTGACGTGCACGTCTTTGCGCCCAATCCATCTCGTTGTGAATACGTGTTGTTTGATTTCGACTAGGGCGCGAAGAGATGCGAATAGTAGGATCGTGGACCAATTCAAATCCCGGTACATCCCAATAATATTCGGAATGCACGGGTTCAAATGACTTAGAATATGTATTCTTATAAGTCATTATATCATAATAATCATTCACCAATGATGCAGCATTAATCATGTATGCAGCGCATACCTTTTGAGCGTGACTGCAAGGAATACCAAATTGAGTCTATTTGCCACAAGAACATTCTCGGTTCGCAATTTTGACAACATGGTGTTGACTCCATGTCCACTGTGACGTCTTTTAACAACCGAGGCGGACTGTTGGAACTAATGGTATTTGGTGACGATATGTTCAACAGAATTTTGATGCCAACCATGAACATCTTATATGCAAAATCCGTCCACAGTTGGTTGTTGGCCAACATTATAGTACTTCTTTCTAACCTCTCACGGAAATAATGGACACTTCGCTGAAACATCATCTCAGCAATTGTTGTCAATGGTAGGCGGCGAGCCCCTTTCAATACTCCATTTATGCATTTCGACATATTGGTTGTCAGAATTCCGCATCGCCATCCACCATCATGTGATGCTGTCTACTTTTTCTTGTCGATCCTATCTAACCACTGAAACGCCTCTAGTGACTGGCTCTTTATCTTCTCTATAATGCGATTGAATTTTCGGATCTGATATTCAGAGCCAGCTCTCCAACAAAGATCCTTCAACACAACATTTTTGTATTTACTGTTGAAATTGGAACACACATGCCGCAAGCAATATCGGTGCACGCCGTTGGGTGGCACGAAATCCGGACATTCACGTACAGCTCTTGTGATACCAGCATGGCGGTCAGAAATAAGGCAGATACCCCGTCGCCCTCGTATAATATGTCTGCTCAATTGTCTAAGAAACCACTTCCAAGATAAATGTGATTCTTCATCGATAATTGTAAAAGCAAGAGGGAGTACCTGTTGATTTCCATCCATGCAGCAGCAATCAACATCTTGTGTTTGTACTTTCTGTATAGATGGGTCCCATCTACACTGATAAGGTTGCGACAGTATTGGAACCCTTCAATACACGGCTTGAACGCCCAGAATACGTACCCTATCACATATGCACCGGTTGATGTGTCGCGGGCTTTATGTTGCCATTCAACAATCATTCCTGGATTATATTTTTGGAGAGCTCCCAAGTATTTGGGTAGCTTTTGAACGGAGCTCTCCCATGTGCCATAAACCATCTCACGTGCCATTTTCAAACTGTACCATGCCTTTTAATATGGTATATCGTATCCGGTATGGTCTTTCACAGTCTGGATGACATGCTTGATTCCGTACGAAGGGTTGCATTTTACATGTCCTAACAATAAAGAAGCAGCATATACTCTATCTAAATTACCGTGTTCGAGGGACATTTGATTCAATATACATGTATGGTCCCCTCCATATTTTGTTATTGTCCACCTTCCCATTTTTGGTTTGTAAATGCCTCGCAGCTCCCATCTACACCGCATAGCTCAAAAAAATTAACACGAATCAGTTGAATAATTTTGTATGCTTAGAATCATCTGTCAAATATATATATATATATATATACCTTCGGTGGTATGCTTACACAATACTTTCCACTTGGTCTTTGAACTCTCAAGTACTCAATACTCACGTCGGGCATATCGTATTGAGTGATCTTTCACCGCCTCGATTAAAGCTTCTTTATTTTTGAAAAGCATTCCCACATCAAGTCTGCCTTCGTTTTTGTCATAAAATTTTGCATACCTTAAGTTCGGTACATCAATGGAATCCATTGGTACCTCCGGGAATGTTTGTTCAAAAAATGGTATGGAGCGGTAAAATGTTTGCTGAGTAGTTCAATGTGGCGTAACCGGTTGAGAGGATGTTGACGTACCTTGTGCAACATTTTCGGCCATAATATTTATGTCAACATCTTCTATTCCATCCTCTAGTGGAATTGGATAATCCACTTCATCCGGTTCGGAAGATGCATCTGATTCATTAGCCAGGCTGTCCGCAATAGGGTCTTCTGGCTCGCAATGTCTTGTGCAGAAGTTGGTATAAAATGGGAGGTGGATGGAGTATGTGAGTGGGTGGGTTCTGTATAATTAAGTTCAATATTATCGAGCCCTTGTGTGACAGACACCACGTTCGGAGTATAACACTCTGTATTATAAATTTTTGACAAAAATTTATCATAACTGGATGAACGAGTAATCCTCATCGCTGCAATGGGCGTCTGATCATATGTAACAGACCATCCACTCGATAATTCACCACCAAAATACACAAAAATCTCAATGCGAGAAGATGAAGAAGACATTTTTTTACAAGTTTCTACGTAAAAATGAGGAATGTATTTGATATGGGATGAACGAGGATATGCTGCTTGAAACAAGATGACGGAAACAAGGGTTGTACGCATATATATAGGGCTCGAAATGCATTTATTCAGGTAGGTCGCCTACCAGCCTTTAGTAAAGGCTGGTACAACCTTTATTAAAAGCTGGCACGTACCAACCTTTATTAAAGGCTGATACCTATCACCTTTAAAAGGACATATATATATGTAATATTATACAAATATATAATATATATACATATATCATATATATATATATATTCAAAGGGCTGGCAGCGTGCCAGCCCTCATTAAGGCTGGCAGCGCCAGCCTTTGACCACGGCTGGCCGCGGCCATAATTTTTTTTTTTAAAATTTTAAAATAAAAATTTTCACCCACCCTCATCCACCATTATAAATTGACGGATGAAGGGTGGTGGAAACTCACTGTCCTCCTTTAACTCTCGTGCCATTTTATTTTTCACTACATTCATATATAGGAGATTGTGAGGTTATCTCAATTTATTTTTCGTACAAATGGATATACGTTCAGTTTACGGTCCTCGTGATAGTACTGTATTATCTCAACAAGCCCAACATAGGTTCAACGATATTCCAGAAGGTGACCTAGATGTCGTACTAATTTCATGGCGTGCGGATGGTAGCTTTTTTGGAGTTATTTTCACCAAAATAATATGTCCGAGCGTGTACAAGAAATCCTACACCAAATAGAATTTTATGGAGTTTATAGGTGCGGACGCCTTCAATTAAATCAACACCTCATCACTGCATTAGTGGAGAGGTGGCGATCGGAGACGCACACTTTTTATTTTCATGTAGGGGAAGCCACAATTACCCTACAAGATGTACAAATAATTTGGGCACTCCCAATAGACGGCGAGCCAGTGACTGGAATTGATTTCGACCGCACAACACAACAATGGCAAGAATATTGTCTTACTTACATAGGCTTTAGCTCGGATACAAATGTGTTGAAGGGCTCGAGACTACAGACATCCGCAGTTACATCGTATTTGGCGGTGGTCGAAATCACTTATAATATTCCCCAGGTTGTCTTCGTCCAGTACGCACGTGCCGTTGCATTACTTCTATTTGGGGGATTGATGTGCCCAGATTTCTCAGGTAACTATGTCTCATTATTATATCTTTCAAAATTAGAAGATATAGAAACCGCGAGGAACTATAGTTGGGGGAGTGCTGTGCTGGCATTTTTATATCGCGAATTATGCAATGCCAGCACAAAAGGCAAAGCGGCAATTGGTGGAGCGCTGCAATTGCTACAGGTAAAATTGACTTAAAAAGTCTTACACATTTTTTTTTTGCTATTGATATTCATTAATAACGCATATTTGTATTGTTCGTGTAGATTTGGGCATGCTCACGGATTACGCCACTTTGTCCTGAACTTGGTGCCCAACGGCTATTTATGGGCCAAGTGCAAATGGACAACAATCGCTGGCTCCCAGCAGCACCATAAGTGCAAATGGACAACAATCGCTGGCTCCCAGCAGCACCATATGGTGCTACTTGGAATTGTCAGCACACTCTCACCACTACAGTTCAGGAAACTGTACAAGTCATACGAGAAATTTTGGATGAGATGCAGGCAGATCAGGTAACTTATTCTTAATATTATTTGTATATTTATACCGTGAATTAAATTCGTATTAATTTATATTTTTGTATTTATTATAGTTCATATGGCAGCCGTATGACATGGACTCGGATGTCATTATGGCTTACGACGATGAATTGAACCCCCAGTTATAGAGGTCATCCGTTCCGTTGATATTCTACGCAATAGTTGAAATGCATCGTCCCGAACGGGTTGTTCGCCAATTCGGGATGAGGCAGAATGTACCAGAATCGACGGATACCCGTGATATGAGCCTCCATCAGATTTTCCGTAAAAATCACGCGGGCGCAGATTGGTCCCTGCAACACATACAATATATCACTAGATGGCAAAGACGATATGACACGGTTGTACATAGGCCACTCATTTCCAATAGAAGGGAAACAGAACGAGGTTATTGGAAGTGGTACTACAACATAACAAGAAATTTCATGTCGTCATCTACTGATAGACGTGTGGGAAGCGGGTACCAACTTGGAGAAGCACCTATGTTGCAAGTTGTGGTACGTTGTTATATAATATTTCATGTTTTATTTTATATATATTTTTTAACAACACAAGGCTCATTATTTTTCTACACTTTTCAGGCAAATGAGGTGAATGCCCTTGAAACTTTATGTCGATCTAGACCACCAAATATCGAAGGATATAATCAATTGGTGGATAGATTTGAATATGAGTTACATATTATCAAGGAAGTTATAACCCAACAGCCACAACAAATTGCTTCTCCATCCGATGATGCTCCCACAACATCCCACAGGCAAAGAAGAAGTTCTAGCCGAATGTCAACTGGTTCAGTTGAACGTGATGATATTGGGGTGGATATAGCTAGTCCTTCTACAGTATATCCACCTCAAGATTACTACGTACCTCAACCGCCTCAAGATTATTATATGCCTCAACCGTCTCAAGGTGATTGGTTTCAATCGACTCCATATATGTCAAACCAAACACAAGATTATTCTCTTGACCTTGGTCTTGGTTTTAATCAACCATATACACAAGGATATAATATTTCACCAATTTTATTTCCACCATTTGGTGCATATCGTGACAATGTGGAGTCAAGTTCCGAAACATCAAGTCGGTTTGGTGGTGAAGAAAATGAGGCGCAAAATGAGCCAGTTCAAAATGTGGGCGAGGAAATAAGAAGACCTTGACGTCAACGCCACATACGACATTGTGGAACGGGTGGACATTGTTTATATTTGTAATTGTATAATTTAATATAATTTTTTACAATTGTACAAAATAAATAACTATCACATTTGTACCCTTAATTGTAATTTTTTAAGTTAATGCAATGTTAATTTTATTAATTTTTGGATTTTAGTATGTTGTTAAAATTAATTATATATAAATTAAATTATATACATATAATTAAACGAAAAAAAAGGGGAAAATACGGAGCCGGGATTCAAAATCCCTACTTGGAGTCGGGATTCAGAATTCCGACTTTGGGAATTTTGCAATTTTTGGCCTTATTTTAATGACAAGTCGCGATTTCAAATCGTGATTCGTCATGTTTATGTTAGTTATTTAAATAAATTTATAATAAAATAAAATTTTTTTTATAATAAAAAATTAATTAACTGTACGTGGGTCCACCTGTACAAGTTACAACAATAGAGGGTCAAGGTACTAAGCGGAGGTGAACAGGTGCCAACCGCATGCAGAGTAGTCAAAATGACTGGAATATCCCTAAATATCCATTCTCAATTGACAAGAATGGACATAGGCAGAGGGCAATGGCACCAATTTAGGGCCTGAATTCTGGAAGTGGAAGCGGAAGAAATAGAAGAGGGGAGAAGGAGGGCTCTCTCGTTGTTTCGGATAGATCTCACACTCCAGACAGAGAGAGAGAGAGAGAGAGATAAAGCGAAATCCCCAAAAATAAAAAAAGGGAAATTTTTGGTATGCAAAGTCTTTCTCAAATCTCCTCCTACTTCAACCTCTACTTCTTCTGCAGCTGTTTACTCTCAGTTACATATGTAAATATACACATACACATACTCGTACTCATACATATACTCACGCTATTAAACTCTATAGACACATCTAACCCTTTTTGTGATTTTTCCCTGAAATCAGTTTGACAACCCCCGTAATATTACATGCATCGCCTAAAGCGCCTTTCCTGGTAGCCCTGAGTTGCATTTGATTGATTATGATTATTCTTTTTTTTGGAATTCTTTGCTGTGAGGACTCTACTTCAGCTTCCGGATTGCGGGTTTTTCCATTTCGCTCCAATACTTTGTTGGGGTTGTTTGATCAATGGTTCGATTTTTTTTTATTAGATGAGGGTTTAATTTTTTAATTGTCTTTCCGTTGTGTTTTTCGGGGTGGGGGTGGGGGTGGAGGTGGAGGCGTGGGGATTTTGGGGGATAAAAAACCTGGTTGGATTAAGTTGAGTCGAAATGAGTTTTAACGGCTTGTCAATGTAGCTTTTTCCAAATTTTTATACGTATATGCTAATTTTAATCAGTTTTAACTTGTTATCCTCTGGGATATATGTATATGACCGTACATAATTTTGCTAAGTTATCTACACCTTGAACAAGTGTTGGTTTTTTCTTCCTTGCAAGCTAGCCTTCAAATGTATGTATTTTACTTTCTTATCTTCTGGTTTATTGGGAAGTTTCTGGTTATTATGGGTCAAAAAGACATTTCCCCTGGGGTTAAAGGTATTGCACTAATAGATTAGGGAAGGATGCGGAGAATATTGGATCTTGATTTGGACTCCATTGCTTTTGTTGTCTTGGTTTTAGGGGAAAGGAAAATTGTCAACTCGTTTCCGTTTCTGGTGTGGTTTCATTTGGGGAATAATCCTGGGACAGTTTGCTCCTTTTGGGAACTGAACAATTACCAAATGCTCTGTCGGCTGTGAATTGTTCTTTTTTTGTCCCAATGCAGATATTTGGCTAGTGGCAGCAGGAAAAATGAATACAAAACTTGCTTCTCTGTACCCATTGGTCCATGAATATCTGACTGGGAAACCCAACACCTGAAAATTTACCATATTTCAACCAGAACATGGAAGTAAAATGTCCTTTCCTAGTGCATATCTCATATTTAAGAACCAGAAATGATACTTTTCAAATTCTTCATGGTTAAATACCTTTCAGCCCCTATCCATGCAATCTGCAGATGGTTTCTCTTTTGCCTGCTGCCATAATAACAATGTAAGCATGCAGATTCTATTGGTGGAGTCAAGGCCTCAAATTGTGTTTATTGTGTGACAACACTTGAAAAGTAAGACAATCATGGCAGAGAACACTGAAATTGAGGACCGGGTGGATCTTGATGATGACAATTACACTGAAGAGGATGATGACGTCGAAGAACCCATTGAAGATGAAGGAGCTGGAGAGGCTATTGAAGAAAATGGCAAAGAGTTTCAGGAGGACATAAGAAGTGAGGATGGCGGGAAAGAACAATCTCCAGGAACAGATAGAAATGATATTCGCATCGGGCATGTGGAAATTGAAGAAAACCCTGCATCAATTAAAGCAGATGAGAAAGAAAAGCATGCCGAACTTCTGGATCTTCCTCCTCATGGTTCTGAAGTTTTCATTGGAGGACTTTCTCGAGATGTTTCAGAGGAAGACTTAAGGGAACTCTGTGAACCCTTTGGTGAAATTTTTGAGGTTGGTTGTGTTTTAGCAGGAAAAGTATTTGTTTATGTATGGTGCAAAATTGTTACCTCTATGCTTATGCTATTCCTCTGCATTTCCATGTATTACTCATAGCATCGTCATATGGCAGATAAGAGTAATGAAAAACAGGGATACAGGCGAAAGCAAGGGCTTTGCATTTGTAGCCTTCAGAACAAAAGATGTTGCTCAAAAGGCAATTGAAGAATTACATAATAAAGAATTCAAGGTGATTTGCAACTTATTCTCAAAAAAACTTCTCAACAATTTTAGTTTTTGTGGTGTAAGGAGTTTTTGCATATCTGATGTTCCACTTGGTTTAGTTCAAATGTGCTCCTTCTTTGTTATCGGCAATCTGTTTCCTCAATGCAGGGCAGAACATTGCGGTGTTCGCTATCAGAAACTAAATACAGATTGTTCATAGGTAATGTACCTAAGGGTTGGACTGACGATGAGTTTAGGAAAATCATTGAAGAGACAGGTCCCGGGGCTGAAACCATAGAGCTCATAAAGGTGCTTTTTGGTTTTTGTTACTGTTGAAGACTAAGCATGTGTCTGCCTTTGACGTACTTCTCCTCAAACTACAGGATCCACAGAACCCAGGTCGTAATCGGGGTTTTGCCTTTGTGGAATATTACAACAATGCTTGTGCTGATTATTCTAGGCAACAAATGTCTGCTCCAAGCTTCAAGCTGGATGGTAACACACCAACTGTGACATGGGCTGATCCAAAGATTACGCCAGATCATTCTGCTGCTGCTGCTCAGGTATAACCTCAATATTGGAACCCTCATTATCAATGTCCAAATTTTTAAAATTTGATGCCTTTCCTGAGGAATTATAGTCTAAACGTAGTTTTAGGTTGTCATTTATTCATGTGCTGGAGAACAAATGCTTGAGATGTCACTGAAATCCACTTATGGTGGACTAGATCTGCTAACATGGAATAACATACAAGAAGATTTTATTACTTAGAAACATGTAGCGATTGGATAAGAATGCATCAGGGGATGGTGGACCTTGTCTAAACACTACTGAGATGAGTAGGAAGATAATTTAACTCATTGAGAGTTATTATTGCTGAAATTTTCCTGCAGCTAGCTGGGAAAAGATGTTGGCTGCATTGGCTTGAGATGTAAAATACCATCGCTGATTTCAATCAGCACAACTTTTGGTATGAAAGAGTAATATTCATTGTGTAGTAAACTGTAAAAGTACTAGAGCCCATTGATTGAGCTGGACTTATCAACAAGCAAATTATTATTTTGATGCTTTCAAGATATACCTGCAACTTTTTCCCAAGACTATAGAGAGTGGTTCATGCTTATTAAAGGCACTAGATGAAACGAGTGAAATCTTCCTTCCTCTTTCTAAATTACTAGACTTAGCTGTATCCTGTAGAGGAACTTCTAGTCCAGAATTTGCAAGACCTATTTCTCCCAAATGACACCAGCATAATGTGCTCTTAGTGCTTTTCCATGTCATAATTCTGAAAGGTTTTCTCATAATGGCTTCCTGTGGCTGGTAATAATTTTTTGGTGAGTTGGTAGTTATCTCCTATGCGATTGTGCCCACATTTTTCCTGTGTTTGGTGTTCAGCTCAGATTATAACCAACCTATATTTTGATAATACAAGCATTTCTATGACGAGAAGAAACAAGGGATAAATGCACAACTTCTGAAGCAAGTAGGACTGTATGTGATTATCCTGGAATTTGAGGAGTTATGATGTACTTTATCTATCAGAAAACATGCAGGAATGTGCATTACTATGTGATTATGCTGCAATTGTATGAGCCTCCAAATGTCCTTGTTTCTCCATTTTGTCAAGGTTGCTGAGGGTATATCATATATGTACCGTTTACATTGGTCGGTAGACTAGTGGCAGAAAATGAGGACTTCTGTTGTTTATGCTTATCGGAAATATCACTGATGCTCCCTTTTTAATGTTTATCCAGGTCAAGGCTCTTTATGTGAAGAATATACCTGAAAACACACCGACTGAACAATTAAAGGAACTCTTTCAACGCCATGGGGAAGTAACAAAAGTTGTTATGCCACCTGCCAAAAGTGGCGGAAAAAGAGATTTTGGATTTGTCCACTATGCGGAAAGGTCAAGCGCATTAAAGGCCGTCAAAGACACAGAAACATATGAGATAAATGGTACATTTCCAAATATTCCTGATCTGGGATAAAAATTTACTCAATTATCATTAGTTAGTACTGCAAATTGGTACGTGTGATTAGAATTGCATTAAGCACATGAAAGTTCATAGTTTTTAAGGCTGTGATCTCTTCAGAGTAGATGCAATCTTTTGGTTAAAGTCATTTGGTTATCGCACTTTTGTAGACAGACTTGCCACCTTGTATTTTGATTGGTACGTGTATAATGCAGGTCAGGTGTTAGAAGTTGTTCTTGCAAAGCCTCAGACTGAGAAGAAGTTTGATGCAGCGAATCCCCACAATCCTTCTCCAGTCCCGAACTATATTCCTCATCCAGGGTATGCTGGTATACCAGTGAATCCTTATGCGCCTATAGCTGCTGGATATGGTACAGCTGCTGGTTTTCAGCAGGTAGTCACTGGAATCTTCTGCTGTCTTTCTATTGTTTCCCGTGAATGAGTTCTTCTAAAATGTTGGAATCTGCAGCAACCTATGATTTATGGAAGGGGG